>NC_133798.1:21842608-22047608 GCF_043250625.1 Sebastes fasciatus | reverse complement strand
AACACAAGTGTGTGCAATTGATTTCTCCTTCCTTTTCATAGAGTTTTGGTCCCAAAAATAAGATATAATCTGATATTATTATCATTTCACTCCATGGAATTTAACATGCTACCTCATAGAGTTTATTCACTCATTGACAGATAACACAAGTGTGTGTTATTGATTTATCTTTCCTTATTTCCCAATCCTTTTTCAGTTGTTCACAAACCTGAGTTTTGGTCCCTTATACATTAGGGGTCACAAAAAAAGAAATAATGTAGTATAATAATTATTTCACTCCATGGCAGATCAGATTCCACCTTAAGAGGACTTAGAGTTTATTCACTCATTGACAAGATAACACAAGTGTGTGCAATTAATTTCTCACTCCTTTTTTCAGTTGTTCCCAAACTAGAGTTTTTGGTCCCTTATACCTTTCAGGAAATTCACCAAAAATAATTCAATTCAATTCAATTTATTTTTATATAGCATCAAATCATAACAGAAGTTATCTCGAGACGCTTGAATAAGAAATAATCTGATATTACTATCATTTCTCTCCATGGAATTTAACATGAGACATCGGATGCTATACCTTATAGAGTTTATTCACTCATTGACAGATAACACAAGTGTGTGTTATTGATTTCTATTTCCTTATTTCCCAATCCTTTTTCAGCTGTTCACAAACCTGAGTTTTGGTCCCTTATACCTTTCAGGGAATTCCAGGGAGTCACCAAAAATTATGGATGCACCGATACCGATACCGGATCAGATATCGGGTCGATACTGACTTGATCGGGTATCGGTGACAATTGGGGCGATATATTCAATTCAATTCAATGTTTATATACATTATATACTGGAATTTTAATTCCTGTTTAAATGTGGACCAATTTATTGTTGCATTAAAAAGGCTTACACTTGAATTGTAATTTATGTAAATAATTCTTGTTAATTTTGAAGATTTCTACCAAGTTTCTGGTGTACAATTTATTATTTTAATAATAAATAACAATTCAGTACATTTATATCTATGCATTTATTTGTTACATTTAGTTTTACAAAGTTAAGAGAGCAATGTTTAAGTCAAGCCTGATGTTGCCTTACACATAAAAAAAACCCTGATCCCAGTCACTTCCACACAGTGAGACATACAGCTTATTAATTAATCACCGGTATCGGATCGGTACTCGGTATCGGCCGATACCCAAAGCCCAGGTATTGCTATCGGTATCGGGACTGAAAAAGTCGGATCGCTGCATCCCTACCAAAAATAAGGAATAATCTAATATGATTATTATTTAACTTCATTGAATTTAAGACGAGACATTAGATGCTACCTTAAGTGAACTTAGAGTTTATTCACTCATTGACAGATAACACAAGTGTGTGTTATTGATTTCTTATTATTTCACTCCATGGAAGTTAACAACTAAGGCAAGAAAGTCTTTTTGCAAGCATGCATCCATTTCCATCTCCTTCTTGCTTATTCACATATAACTATAAAAAAGAGTTTAGGAGTCCCTGACTAAGGTTAATTAATCCTGCAGGTTTACAACAAAGTAAACTATATAATACAGAGTTTCTGATGAAGAATAAGGCACAGAAAAAGTAAAGGATTTGGAGTACATCTCTATAATGATATCTGCAAAAATATAAAATGAATTTAGCTATATTCTAGTGGCAGCATATTCAAGTATTTCCCTTAAAAAACACCATGTTTAGGCTTAAAGACAGATAAAGTCCCATGCAGGTATACATAGCTGTATCCAGACTGTCATGCCTCAAACCTCTAATGAACTGCAGTACAAAAATGATGAGGTATTGAATTTAAAAACAAATAAGAGCGTAATATAAGTTCTGTATAAGTAGCTGGTATAAACAAAATCCTGCTGTGAAGTAGGGCTCTAGCACAGAATCACCATTTGTTGACCCCATCCTAACGTAGTTAATGGTTGACTTTGGTTGACCAAAGTTAAAATCAGGTCAGCCATTACCTCAGACAGACATGTCCCACATTTTGTCCATGAGCCTTGAAGTATACAACATAATTAATTTACACTCTAATATCACCATAATGTTTGGTTTAGCAGCAGATCATTATGGTGATATACAGGCATTGTAAACCTAAATTCTTCCACTTGCTTGATTCACCCTCTGGATGAGTTCATTTCTAGTTGTCCTTGCATCATGCTGGTCCCTCCTCACCCGTGGGTTGGGGTCTAATTTGTGCTTCCCGTGGGACTGCCACAGCTTGGTCTAGACAAGTTGGTGGCTTCCGTCAGTCCCTGTGGCATCGCAGGTAAAGAGACGCTCGTCGGGGGGTTTGACTGAGGAGAGGAGGCAGGAACTTTTCCCTACGGGGCGCTTTCACATCTCCCCTATTTCCAGTTACCATGGCATTACAGCTTAAGGCAAACCAACACAGAGTATTAAGGGGCTAACAGTGTGCCATACGGATACAGCAACACAAACTTTACACGAAAAAATTATGCATTAAACACATATTGTGGACTGGAAAGGCAAATACAAGCAGTGTTTTTAGAACACCCAGAATCCCCCTGGGGACCCGTCGCTGGTAGCCAAGTTAGTGAATGATTATACAGAGGGAAGGGACTATTTGATTTTGTCTTTCTTTTTGAAGTGATCTGCTGCCTTATTTCCTGATACTCTTGACAAATATTCCCAGGGTGCATAATTGGCAGTACTGTCTTGTGGAAGGTTATTTCCCTCGGTGAAACTTCTTCCTGTTATATATCTAATACACATAAATACATACAGATAAAGTCTAGCAAACATTTATTAGATAACTGAAAACGTTAAACAAATGATCTCGTAAAGGGCTCGTGTTAAACAGGGGATTTTACATTCAAAGGGTTCATATCATGGATAGAAAGAAGTTACAATGTCATGGTGATGCATGCAAAGAGTGGTGATAAGGCATCATGATTTTCATTAGGTAGTTTACTGTAAATTATTTATATTTTTCTAATAGCAAAGACTTTCTAGTTGCTTGTGTTTCTAACATACAGTACATTATGTATATAAAGTACACATAATATATATATATATATATATAAAGTACAATATGTAACACGTTCAAGACAAATGTAATTCAGTCATTTCTAATTGAGTGTTTACCACTTTGAGCGTCAATGAGGTGAGTTGTGGTGACACCGAAGGCAGAGCAGGTGATCTCTCAGGATACAGTTTCTGATGAAACACTGTTGAATATTCCCAGAGGCTACAAACTACATGTTGAGCCCTGAGACTCATCGAAAAGTGTCACGAGGCATACATACACCTGAGCGCGCACAGACATTGACACAGAGAACAAGTTATCATGCAGATGTAATGCATATTTGTCGTTCCATGTCTGTACAATATAGACACTATGACAATATGCACTGTGCAATGCGGATGACCAGACAATCCGAAGTCTGTCCTTTTTTTTAATCACTTGCTGCTCAGGTAATTTTATTTTCAGTCACTCCACTGCAGCTTTTGATCTAGAGTACAATGCAATTATCAAATCCTCTAATGCAGCACTTCTTGATTCAACTAAAGCTAATATTTAACTTTACCTACAGCAAGTTAACACACATTCAAGTAGTTATTACATTTGTTTTGCTAATAGATGCAGTTTCTGTGTGTATTCTGGTTCATTATAGCAAATAACAGAGTTTATTTATTATTTCAAATTAACAATAAAACAGTTTTTGTACTTGCATTGAACTCTGCATGCTGCATGCTCAGTATAATAGCTTACTATTTAGTGTCAGACACATTTCTCCTGTTAAAGCTTCCAAACTACCCTTTCTCTCATGTAAACATTGTAACTATACAGTACACAATTCAGTTAATACTTTACTACTAACTTTTACTTTTTACTTGTAATTGTGTTTTTATACTAATTTACTTAAAGGCACTATATGTAACTTTTAGAAAGTCCTTGTTATTAATGACACCGGTGGCCGTTAAGTGGACTGCAGTCCTGTTGCGAGCGATCATCCTGGTCATCAACCAAAACAGTGACGTGACATTACATTACAATCATACTGTATATCACCGTTACTATCTGTAATATCCAACCTCCATAACACTAACTATCTTGCCATTTGCAAATTACTTCTTCAGCTAACGTTACGAAGCAAAACTGTCCCGAGTCCTTTACATCGAAATCAGTCCACAGGCAACCGAGAAAATCGGGGAAGGTCTCTGTTTTTAGGTTACGTTACAATTTGTTCACACATTGGCAATACAAAGTGATTAATACATGTAAATTGTTACATAAGGTACCTTTAACAGAGAGGTCATTATTTGTTTCCTGAGGTGTAATCAACTAACTCTGGCACAGCTAAGAGGCTGTGCTCTGTCCCTCTCAAATAAATTAATAAATTAATAGATAAAACCTTGGCAGAGGAAGTAGTTTCACGTAGGATGCAGCTATTAATGAGTCAACAGCAAACTTGTTTCATTCACTCGCCTTGGGGAGTATCTGATGTTGCTTATGCCTCCTGTTATCGACTTCATTGACTCTGTTTTGTCTCTAAGACGAGTTCTCACATGCTGGTTGTGTGGCTGTTTGACTATGAATGTTTCTGGTTCTCAACTACCTGATTAAATAAAGTTACTAATATCCGAAGGTAGCGAGCAAGGTAGTGATGGATTTCAGAAATGTTGAACTATTCCTTTAAGTTGAGATTGGACCGATAACAAAACTAATTATAAGTAAGTGATGAGTAATTGAGCTAATTATTTAACTGAACTGAAAGGCAAACTAATAATTAGTTCCTGTGAAGTCTGACAGTGTGACAGTGAAGTATGAAGGCGGTACGGTGATTGAGTTGGTATGCTGCAGGATCAGTCTGACTTGGTGGCTGCTTGAGCATTTAGTTTACTTACTTAACACGTTTAGTTAAGTAAGCCTTCATTTGCAGCAGTGTTTATACTGAATTTGTGGGATTCACAGTTTTGTCCTGCAATAATACTTTTGTGAGACAGTTCAGTGAGTTCTTTATCATCTTTTGATAAACAGGTTGTTGAAGTGGCAGAAGAGAAATTATGTTTAGCCTTGAAAGCACAGTTTCAATTCACATTTGACATTGCGTCTGACTACGGCCTATCTGTAGTTTTAATGATTTGTCCGTAGTTGTGAGAACATGGTGTTATTCCCATTAGGTGCACCTGCAGGTTGCACACTCCTCCACAGGGCTGTCAAGGTCTCAGCAACACGCCCTGTGTCGGCGTGGCTGATGTAATGCTCATTTGGGATCATTAACAGAATCACACAGCAGCCAATAGCAGCAGGACAAGTTACGGTTCAGGGAAGAATGGTCTTCGCCTGAAGAGCCATTCACACGCCTCCATGTGCTGCAACCTCGACAGCTCAACAGCCCCCGGCTATTTGCAAACCAAATTTCCACCTGCCTCCTTTGGATTTGGTGGAAACGGATATAAACTCAGATAAATTATAACTGCTGACATCTGGAGAGCATAGACAAACAAATGTAGCACGAATGTTGGTCACAAAGGAATGGTTGACTCTCTCAGGGAGGAGACATTTCAATGTGTTAAGTGCATGTGTTTACAGCCCGGTGACAAAGAAATATAATTAATGATTCATCGGTGATGCATGTGATCAGGAACACGGCCGTGTTTTGTCAAGGGTGCTGTAAAACAATAAAAGGTGTAATGGAGAATAATTTTAATAATCAACTTTAGATTGTGTTTGTGAATCAAAATCTGTTTTGTTATTGTTATAGCTGTTAATTGTCTTTGGATCCCAATGTTTGAGTAATTATATCTCTGTAATACTTCTTGTCCAACATGCTAATATTACAGAGCAGACATGCCTCTAAGATTGCCACCTACAAGGGTGAGTTCCTTTCAGTTTGTTACAAGTAAGACAGTTGTTACCATCTGCTTCCACTCACTCACATAAACAAACCATTGTCTGGTTAGGTTCGACGTTCTCGTCTGTCTTCTCTTGACACAATCCAGACTGGTTTGTTAGGAGATGGAGGGTTTTCACAGAGATAAACATGTCTAACACTATGTGAACCATGGGTTTCATCACTGTTGACCTTTGGTACTTAGAGCCATGGTAAAAAGTACTTTGTTAAATTACAAAGTGTTGTATATCATCTCATCTAAGCCACAATATTACAAAGACCTTTTTCAAAAAATGTTATTGTCTGCACAAATTAAGTAAAAGTATGCATTTACCAAAATAAGACACTACTATTGCCCAGTCGTCGCTGAGTCTGCGACATCCATACTTCAACTGACACTTTTATGTTATGTGTCCTGCAGTAAAGCCAGCCTGTCAAAGTGCCTTGTGGGAAAATAGTTTCCGCTGCTTTGTCTCACTTAATTAACCCCATAGGATCCATGACAGCTTCTACAGACTCAAATGAGAAATGGATGACTTAATAAGCACTTGCATTCAGTGGCTTTTTATTGCATAATGACCAGTTTCCTGAAGCACACCTCTGTTGCTTTAAGCACAGTGGACACTTGTTTTCCCCAAAAAACAGCAGAATGTTTGAAATTCCCCAAACTTAGCCACTTATTGCTGATGAAACCTAATCTCATAATGAAATACAAAGCCACGTTTTTACCCTAACTTTGCGAGGCATTTTTCACATATTGAACCTTTAATATTAACAGTATTTTAATCCAAATTTCTCTCATCTTTGACACTGACAGTATTTTTACAATTATGTTCTGTATGTTAAAGACAAAATATCAATTTCAGCGTGTTAATGCTAACAGCCCAGGAATTACCATGACCTTTTTTTATTTTTAAGAAGGTAGAATATTTGACCCAGTTTTATATTTATTCAGTGATTTGACAAAACGCAATAATAGGCCCATACCTGACATCAGTGTGGACGACGTTTAGGCAACACGTGTAGACAGAGACCTTTCAACACATGACGTCAACACACATTTTTGGTGCCGGCTGAATGTACAATACAATGTCACGTTCATGTTTTCTGAGATGACTCATCTGGTTTCTGAAGAAACTGTTTGATAACACCAACAATACTCGATACCTCTGCCATGGCCCCTTTCCCTGGAATAAAGTAAAGAATTACAGAGTTACATAAACACCCTCTGTAGGGAAGAATAAATTAGCAGTCAGTGGCCAGGAAGCAATGGTAAGAAGAACACACACACCTGTAAATACTTCTCATGCACGTTTGGACATTCTCCATTCACACAAACACACTTTAATTTACATGTTTTCTCGTACGCTCCCAGTGTTTGCATATCTAAACTGTACATCAAGGGGACACAGCATTATCAGAGAGCTGCCACGCAAAGACGGACTTTCTGCTGATAATACAAACGTAAGGCTTCCTGTTGCAACTGATACTAAGTTTTCCAGAACAGATATCTATTACTCTACGACGGTGAAGCTACTGCAGAGAGTTGACTTTTATAGTCACTGAAGATAGCTGGTCTTGTTTGTTTTTTAACTAAGATCAGAATCTTAATTTGCACATGTTTACCACTTGTGTTGATGGAGCCACATAACATTATGTTTAAAGTTTTGTGTGCATGCCTTTCTGTATGATTATCTTGAGAAAAACAGCATTTTTCACCACATCACTACAAGATGTAGAGGGAAAAAATGATCATTTAGTGTATAACCTTTGTATTCTCTGTGTTATACTGTTCATGACTGGCTCCCTTTCCGCTGAACTATACTCGAACCCCTGATACTGTAAATGAACTGTCCTTTTCTATACAATACCTGATCTGTATAAATGATGTAAGGATGAAATATAGTCTAGCCTGCACATTAACTCTTCTCTTTCATGTCTGAGACAAAGTGTGCCTTCATTTATGGAAATTCCCTACTTGAAAGTGTGCCTTTATTTATAGTATGTAATCAAATCAAATGTAACCAGTGTAACCTTTATAGTATGTAATCAAATCAAATGTAACCAATGTAACCATTGACTCTTTGTTCTTATGCATATAAAAACCCTGGTGAGGATGCACTCGGCATCGATTCCTCGGCAGTCGCTGACTGTCACCTTAGAGGTTTTTGGTCCTTTTGCGCAAAAGCTTAATAAATACACAAAGATAAATTTCTCTTTGTTGGTCTCCCTCATTCGGTCAATTTCCACCACACAAGACACACGGCAAAGAAAGTTTAAAAAGCAGAGGAGTTAAATAAGGACATAAAAAACGACAACATGCAGCCTGTTGATATCCTTAAAGAACATGGCTGAGTTGTTGAACCTGATTTATATTTAAAATCCTTGATCAAACAATTCGATCCTCCTTAATGCTTGTCATCGGGAAAAACAGTTCCCCAACCTACCCCTTAGGCCAACCTGACTCTTAGCTGAAGTAGGATAGCTATAAAAGCTCATTCTTAGGGCTGACTCGGAATATATGTTTGTATTGGATTGCATATATAAACGCGCAATCAAAAGTTACTCTTGCGTTTTTAGTATCTTCTAATCAGATGCACAAGATTATTGACCAACTATAATGGCGAGTAGTTTAATCCATCATAAAATAACAAGGTTAGGCAGATATAACATATAGATTTAGCAACCAGGCGGCAACCTTTTTTATATACGGTCTATGATAGCAACTACTGTTAAAGCATGTTAAACTGAAGGTATTCCACATAGCAACACAGAAGATACTGTGGCTTTTAATTCTACAACTGCAAATAAATGCAAAGAATTGGAAGTTGTGAAGAGGATGACAAGGTGTAATTATAACATAATCTATGCTTTAGAATCTAGGCAGGATGCATATAACGCTGGTTAGCAGGGGGAAATCAAACTACATTGCACTTAAAACACACAGACTACCTGTCTACTCACTTTCAGTACCATTCCTACATCCGTCTGCATCTGCCATGTCTTGTATTTAGCTCATTCTGCTTATTTTACAGTTACTGCCATTGACGTATGTGTCATTTAAGGTAATTCACCTGCACACATTACAGTTATGGTGAATTTATTTAATGGAATGACTGATGACTGACTGACATGACTGTTTTGGTCAAACCATCAGGGTGAAAGTAGATGTTGTAGATACTTTAGTTTTTTTTTCTTGTATTACCCACCTTCATCTCCACATACTAGCTTCTTAGCAATGCAGGGGATTTCCACATATCCAAACTCTGTGAGCCGTGATACCTGCTGGGCTGTAATGGGATGCTGCCACATAGCTGTATTCATTGCAGGGCAGAAGAGGAGGGGGCGACTGGTATCCCAGGCTCTTGCCACACATGTCTGGCAATGACAAAGTCTGGTCAACTTCACTTAAATTTCAGAGAAATCATGTAATGAATTATTATTTGCCGTAACATTTTGTAGGTAATCAGATAATAATTTCATGTTCTCACCACGAGATTGTCACAAATTCCATTAGCAATCTTTCCAAGAGTGTTGGCATCAAGGGGGGCAATGACAAGTAGGTCTGCCCAGCGCCTTAGATCAATGTGCAACACAGGGTCGGTTCTCTGAGTCCAAAGCTAGAACAGAGATATGCCGTTGAACGCAACCAATGACACACTTCCTTTCTGGAATGCATGATACTTTAGACCAGAGTTTCTCAATCTTTTCTGGCCCGTGACCCTGTTGTTATGTCTCAATCTTCTCCTGAGATCAGCTATCAAGTGTTTACTGGACAACTCTTGCAACACTTTAATTCACTCAATGCGATTTTGACTATATTCTTTTTATATTTCAAAAGTTAAATTTCAAGAGCATACAGGGAGCTGAAAATGGACTGTATGCAGCCATACCTATTTCATTTAATATTAAAAATATACCAGTTCTTAAAATATAAATTTTAGAAATCTTACACAATCCAGTCAGCTTATCAGTAGCACCAAGATTGAGAAACTCTGCTATAGACTGAATGGCGATACTAGGACATTTGGCAAGTTCATTACCTCCCATTCATCCTTGTCACTGTAGATTTTTACTGAAACTTCTGCAGGATTGTAGAAATGCTTGGCATGCTCTGTGGTGACTACTCTTACATCCACCTAAGGCACAAAACAAGACAACAACTGTCACAGGGATTTTTAAAAGCATCTTTTAGTATTGCTACAATGCTGAAGAGGTGGGAAACTAAAAAGAGACTCCTACACAAGTTGAGTTAACTGATCTTTATCTTAGAGACCATTTTATGAGTCTTACACTTTAGTATACCTTAGTACCTTTCACAGGATTGTGTGGTTTTGACTGCACTTCTCAGGACCATGCAGTATGTAATTTCATTATACAATGTTAGCATATTAAAGTCTGACTTTTTAATGACATCTTTTATGACCTTCTTTTTACAATTTTATGACATACCATGTTATGAAATTTTTATGGCATACTATATTATGGAAATTGTCATGCCATAGCCTACTATACAATTACTTTTTAATGACATACTATACTCTGACCATTTATGACCTTTTTGTATGGCATACTATATTATGAAAATGTTTATGGCATACTATACTATGACTTTTTAATGACCTTTTTATGGCATGCTATACTATAACAGTTGCTGTTCTGGTAGAATGTAAACAAATGGGACTATCAGTGCGAGTTATGGGTTAGATTCTTACTGTCTAAAGTCAGCTACTACTACTGATGCACTTAGATGTGTCTACGTGCATCAGTAGATGTATATTTACCTGACTTTTTTATGACCTTTTTATGACATACTATACAAGGGGTCGGCAACCTTTACTATCAAAAGAGCCATTTTAGGCAAAAAAAAAAAAAATCTGTCTGAAGCTGCAAAACATTTGAGCATTGTGATGAAGGTAACACAGTTTATAGTCTAAGTATATAGTATATAAGTCTAATGCAGTGAGGGCCCGAGTGCAAATGTACTGCGGAGTATTAGGGCCACATTGAGGGGAAAAAATCGTAGATTACGAGAAAAAAGTCATAATATTACAAGAATAAAGTCATAACTTTACATGAAAAAAAAGTCGTAATATTACGAGAACAAAGTCATAACTTTACGAGAAAAAAAGAAAATAACATGTAAAATTAATACTTTATAATATTATAATTTTTTATTATAGACTTTTTTTCTCTTGAACTTATGACTTTATTATCATAATATTACAACTTCATTCTTGTAATATTATGACTTTATTCTCGAAATCTCAGATACATTTTTTTCCCTCAATGTGGCCCTAATACTCCGTCGTACCGTAGACCTACAGCAATGATAAGTAAAAATGAAAATGTAAACAAAAAAACAGTTATTCATTTCCATTTTAAAAAAACAGGGAGCCACTGGAGAGGAGCTGAAGAGCCGCAGGTGCTGACCCCAGGACTATACTATGACTTTTTTCATGACATACTATACTAGATACATTCATTACTTAGTGTAATTCCCAGAGTTTGACTTTCTCTCTCTCCTGCTGAATGTTCCTTGCAAATAAGAATGTTTACAGCATATAAATATGTCTCAAACCTGTTTAGTAAAACAATATAAAACCCTAACACTGTCCTTATTCTATGTAACATTTCACTCAATAACACAGATATCTCCCCTTACTGTCACTTCACATCTCTTTTTAGTTTCCCATTGACAGCCTATTAAAGGGTTTCTATTACTACTGAGGAGGCTGGAGCGACTTTTGTTAGTTCAATCCCAGGTTTTAAATGAAAAAAGACTATATATCTGAAAGTAAAATAACAATACTGCAGCTGAGAGAGAGGACTATAATAACAAGATTACACTGTTGAGATGTTTTATAAACAGCTGACTAACAGCTGCAACATCTCCCTCTTGTGGTTATAAGGTGAGTTGTGCCAAGTAGAGAAACAATAATGTGAGCTGATGCAAGGGCATATATTTAGTGTTAAAGTAAGAGAGGCAAGACAGAAGAAACAATCACTAAAAGCACTAAACTTTAAACACTAGAAGTAGCTCACCCCAGGCAGCTGAAGCAGCTGTGTCACCAGGAGAGGCAGTTTCAAGGCTGCCACGCTTCCAGTCACACCAACAAGAACACGAAATGTCCCGCAAGATGTCAACAAATCAGATTTTACATCAAAAACATGCTCATCTGTCTGCATATTTGCTTAATCACCAACAACAAGGTGACAAACTGCGTCGCTTACTGCGGTAAATCACTTTCTGTTTATCTACTTCCGTAAACATTTACCAGCCAGCCAATCAGAGGAGAGCTGCGTCTCCTGGACGAGCACGTCGTTACGTTGCTAGGATGGCGAGAACGCGCACGTACGTTCATGCAGGATATTCTGGCTGTGTGCTGATGAAGCTTTCCAGGAACAGCAGCTAGCATGACGCGAGGAGACTTCATTCATTGTCTGTTCAGTCTGACATTTGTTTGAGGCAAAGCTCTACAAAATAACGCAACAATGCCACTCACACCTCTCGTTTACTGGGCTCAACGCCATGAAGAGGTTTACCTGCGAGTGGAGCTGACAGACGCGCAGGTGAGATAGTAAAAGGACCAGCTGGGGTAACACACAAACTGCGTGCACGCATTTACGTGCTTTCTGACCGGCTCGTGCACTATTTTATGCCTCTAAGGGGAAATATTAAATCATTCAAATGAAGGGTGTAGTTTCCTGTAAAAAGCTGCACACACTTTGCATATTGGATGGTGACCAGAAGATGATTTTAGATGATAATACATATTTGCATGGCCCTCTGCTACAAGGGCTGTTATTATCTTATTAGGTTTATGATCAGCTCCAAACCTGTTCAGTGACGCACTACATCAGTAGCATGGTTTTAAGACACTGGTGTGTGTGCAATCAGTTGCATGGGTTATTAAGGGTAATATATCATTTGCCACTTGTGTGCAATTTTGTTAATAGTCTGTTTATTGGCAATACTGTATATACTGCTCCTATTTTTATACTTCCTTCTTTTTAAATGGTTCATATTTTGTAACGCTTTTGTTTAGCGCTTCCTTTCTTTTTTTACTGTGTTAGCAGATGCATCTTGTTTTTTGCGCTATCTCCTTTGCTGCTGTACTCTGCAAATGTCCCCACTGCGGGACTAATAAAGGAATATCTTATCTTATCTTAAAAAGCAGGTGTTGCTTCACCCTATTAGATGTCACCCCAACTCCAGGCTGCAGGAAGGACCTTCTTCAGCACACTTCTGTGTACTCCTGTTTAAATGTTGGCATCATAGTCATATAGTTTGTTTGTTTTATAGCACTGATATACTGTTTATATATATACATACAAACAGTAACATGAACAAGAGCTGATTCAGGGTGGAGATTGTGTGGAACGGCTCATTTTCTTCTGAGTTTCTTCAAACAAAGAATTGATTGTGGTTTGTAATTAAAGCTGCAGTGAGCAGAATTGGAGCAAATATGATTTTTAAAAGTTATTTTTTTATAAAATGGTCACTATATCCTGACAGTAGTCAAGGCCTATGGAAAGGAGGCTGGGTCAGGCGTCATCAACACCTCATTTCTTTGGGGGTATAACACATGCGCCGTAAAATCTCGCCTGCACTCGCCGGAATTGAGCCAATCGCAACGCACGACTGCAGTTTCACTGCGCATGTGTTATACCCCATAACCCGAGACCCATGTCCGCCCGTGACCCAGCCTCCTTTCCATAAGCCTTGACAGTAGTGCAAGAGACAGGAAATCTGAAAGAAATGATGTGCCTCTGTGTCCTCCGGTGCACAACCAATCAGAGCCCAGCTGGAGCCTGCCGTCTCTGAGCAGCTGTCAATCACTCGTGAACTCCGATCAAACGGTCAAACTAGGCAGCGCTGATCAAATATGAATCAATATTCTGTGACTGTAATGCCTATTTCTCACCTCAAATGTTCTCAGAAACATCTTGTAGTTTACTGTTTAGCTGTAAAATGAGAAAGTTTGTGACCTGGCAGCCATGTTGAGATCAGTTGAGGAAATACCAAGCACCGCCCACCAGCCGGAGCAAACTTTCTTGTTGATGGATTATAGATTGTTAATGTTTTGAAAATGTCTTTTACATGTTTTATTATTGTCTCTGTTCAGCTGTATTGTGCACAGGTGTTAATATAATGCTTTAATTCTCACTCTGTAGGAGGAAGTATAAACTCATCATCTGCCTCTCTGTTTGTTTTTTGCAGAATATTGAAGTCCACGTACATGAAAAAGTGCTTCGGTTTAGAGGTAACATGCATTTCATGTTCATTTGACAATAGGAATGTTTTAAGAAGTTCCTGATTCGTGACGTTCTTGTGGTGTTTTGTGTGTAGCCCAGGGCCATGGTGCAAAGGGACAAAATGAATATGAGTTCAGCTTGGAGTTCCTTTTACCAGTAAAGTCAGAGGTATGTCTCCATTTAAAAATCAGTCCTCGATATCTACTTCTCCTTTCTTACTTTTGCTCTTCTAGTTTTGCTGACTGTGCTCATTAAATGAGCCTGTGTGTTTCCAGGTGAGCAACAGGTCCACGCAGCGGCAGGTGAATATTACATTGCAGAAAGAGCAGCGAGGCTGGTGGGAAAGACTGACGCTACAGGAGCGCAAACCAGTCTTCTTGGTGCCGGACTTTGACCGCTGGCTGGATGAGTCAGACGCTGAGATGGAGATCCGGGAAAAGGTGAGATTCAAGTTTTTCCATCAGAGGGACATTTTCATGTGCTACCCTGTGCATTTGACAGCTGTATAAAGGGGGACCTATTGTGCTTTTGAGCTTTTCCCCTTTCCTTTAGTGTGTCATATAGTTTTTTTTTGTGCATGTAAAAGGTCTGCAAAGTTACAAAGCCCTAAGTCCACGCCAAAGGGAGTTACTCTCCCCCCACAGAAACACTGCTCTGAACTGCCGGAAACGCCTTGATTCTGTTGACCAATCAGAGCAGACTGAGCACAGCCGGTATGAGTTGTAAATAAAGTAAAGTGTTTTTTTGAACATGTTCTAGTAGAAACCAAAAGTACAAGTATGAACCTGAAAATAAGCATAATATGTCCTCTTTAAATAACATACTCAATATTGCAAAATGTTTAACTGACTAAGATTGTACTATTGATACCAAAGGCAAAGTTGAACACTTGTATATTTTATTTTTTTACTTTGAAAAGGAGGAGAAAAGAAACCGTCTGAAGGCTTCAAGGCATGAAGAGGAAGGTGAGTACTTTCTGGATGAATACCCGTTTCTCTAAAGTCCAACAATTTTGTTCCCAGTATTTTGGTGAAGAGTTATTTTGGTCGTCCTATCTTAATTCAAGCAAGTTGTTGTCAGTTGCCTCAATGTTTTCTTCATCTTTCAAATGTTTCAGGGTTTGTCAGCATGAAAACAGGATATTTGTTCCTATATAACCTGGTGCAGTTTCTTGGTTTCTCATGGATCTTTGTCAACATGACCGTGCGGCTCTTTATCTTTGGCCAAGGTGAGGAAATACAAGACTGCTGTGGCTTTAACTTTCTCATTGTTTTTCCCTCTTTGATCAATTTCTTCATCATTTATAACACTGCTCTCATTTCAGATTCTCTCTACGACACATTTCACACCATATCGGACGTGATGTTCTTCTGCCAGATCCTGGCAGCAGTAGAGGTCCTCAACGCTGCTTTTGGTGTAGTCCGGACAGGTGTTATTCCAACTGTTATACAGGTATGGGCTGCTCGTTTGTTGGATGTGTAGCAAGGTTATAATAGCTTTTATGAATTTTCAATAAGCTTTTATTTTATTTAATTTTTTAACTTGGTTAGTTTTCAGCATGTGTTTGCTAGTTTTAGTTTAGTTTCAGTTTTTCAGAAAGGTATAGTTTTTAGGTTAGTTTTAGTTTGTTTTTGTGAGGGCCAGGTATGTTTCAGAAATATTTAGCTACATATACATACAAAATACATAGTTGGAGAACTGTGTAGGAATGGCCATAATGTTTAATGTTTAATTTTAGCAAAACACCATCTTTAAAATGTTAAATCTGTTTCATTTCTGTGGTTCAATGTCATGAGAGTTTACGGAAATACATGCCATCTCCTTTTTTTCGGTAGTGATATATTACAGCTAAAAAACTAAAACTGAATTCAATTTACATTCATTTTAATTTTATTTTTTTGTTAGTTTCAAACCGGCAATATCGTTTCAATTTAGTTTTCTTAAACAATATAGTTTTTATTTAGTTTCAGTTTACTAAATATATTTTTCACTGCTTATGTTTTCGTTTCACTTTTAGTTTACTGATGTGCAGTGACACCTGCTTCGTGCAACAGAGTGCCAATACATTTCATTTTTAACTACTCATTCCTGTGTTTTTTTTCCCTTTTAATAGGTGGTTGGAAGGAATTTTATCCTCTTCATCATTTTTGGTAGTTTGGAAGAAATGCACAACAAGCCAGTTGTGTTCTTCGTTTTCTATCTGTGGAGCGCCATTGAGATTTTTAGGTAAGTATGCATCTGCTTGTCATTGTTTGTCACACTGTTTTTAATACAGTGCACCATTTGTGGCTGACGCAACTGCAGTTTCATTGTGCATAATGACAATGAAGCTCTTGAATCTAATTGAACAGTCACTTAATTGGATTTAGTAAAATCTGATGATTATTTTCAAGTCAAAGTCTCGGCAGTCAGCACAATCTTCTGTATAAAGCCAGTATATTTAAAATCACATCAAAAGTTCTCTTAATAGACATAAACTTCTATTGAATTGTGGATTTTGTTGTCAATAAGATATAGACGTTTAAACAATATTGGAGATATATAGTATGCCATAATAAATACAAAAACATTTGATGGTTCCAGGATCTCAAGTATGACAATGTGTGTTGCTTTTCTTGGCCTTAAATTATAGTAAAGTGAATATTTTGGGGTTTGCACTGTTGGTCGGACAAAACAAAACATTTAATGACGTCACCTTGAGCTCTAGGGCATTTTATACTGTTTTCTGATGTTTTATAGATCAAACAATTAATCAAGAAAATAATAAGCATATTAATATTGATAAGTTAGTTGCAGCCCTACAACAAATGGTAAAACTGTTGCAGTATGGCATCTGTGGCATTAGCTGTTGACACAACAAGCACAGTCAGTAAAAGGGCATAATGCAAATCCTCTCAGAGCAGCAGCAGCACAGACTCAATTGGAGGTTGAACTTTACTAAGCAGCAGATGGGTGCAGCAGTTGGTGTAACAAGAAACAGCAGGGCATTCAGGCTGCATTGATCTGAAGATGGACTGTTATTGATGCGTCAGTTGATTAGCAACACGTCTCGTTTCCTCCCTAAAACTAACACGATGCTCTAATTTCAGGTATCCGTTTTACATGCTGGGCTGTTTCAATACAGAGTGGAAAACTCTCACATGGCTGCGCTACACAATCTGGATACCACTGTACCCATTAGGTGTTCTAGCTGAAGGTGAGCTTGTTTACATCTCTCAGAATTAATAATTCTTCACATACAAGTACTAAAATGTATGTCGCAATCCCATGCAGCTGTTGCTGTGATACAATCCATTCCCATCTTTGACGAGACCAAACTCTTCAGCATTCCTCTGCCGAAAGCCGTCGGTATCTCCATCAGCTTCTCTCACGTCCTGCACATCTATCTTGTCCTCATGTTTCTCGGTAAGTCTCCAGATAAAACATTAATCATATAGATCTTTGAGCTAATATTATGTTCTAATGTGATCATGTTTGTTCTGATATCAACCTTTCGGTTTCCCGCCCCCTCAGGACTTGTTATCAACTTCCGTCATCTTTACAAGCAGAGGAAGAGGCGTTTCCGTACCAAAAAGAGGAAAGCAAATTGAGATATAGTTCCAACAACACTCCTCAAACACCTTTGCTGCCTGCTTATTTCTGGATAAAATGTTTTAAATGATGCTCATAAACCATGCTCCAGTCATATCAGTTCTAGTTTTTGTTATGAGGAAGTTGTTATTCTTTTCCACGGCCTGTTTGCGCTCACTAAAATGATTTCCTTTCTGGTCAATATGAACAGATGATGCAATATTTCATCATTGCATTGACGTCTCATTTACTGGTGATTGATTTCTCTTAGATGTAAGTTTGTATTTTGTAGATAAGTGGAGCTAAAATAAGCCATAGTACATACTTGATATCCTGTGTTATGCGGTTTCTTTATCCTTTTAATCTTGGTTGAGAATTGAGATACATTTGAATTTGAGTTTGGTTAAAATGACCTGTGGTTTGTGTATGGATGAAGAAAGTGACAACGTTCTCAACAAATACTGTATTCGTTATCATTCCAGATTTCTGAACCGTCCCACAAATCTCAGGGGAAATTACACTGGCGATTGCTAAGATACAGAAACCATTTATGTCCCTTCTGCTCAATAATAACCAGCTACTTAGAATTTGTATCCCTTCCTCGCTCTGTTTAATTATTTTGACAGAATTTCACAGGTTTCCTGTAAATGTTATTTGACACTGAATAAAAATTTGTATCTGGTCAATTGGTGAAAAAGGTCCTACAAAGAAACATGTTAAAAAAATTATGTACATGCTAACATATTACAAACACCTCATTATGTACGTTTTGCCATGTTTAGGCAGTGTCAAAGAATGACGGTAAGTTATCGATCTGGCTCATTTAGGTTCCACATATGGTTCTTGAAGCAGCCCCATTTTATGAGTTCTTTAAACACACAGGTGCTGTTTCAACGTTGACTCAGACAGAGGCTTAGACTCCTCAATTTTTACCAATTCAGACGTGGCTCAGCTGGAGAAGTCCGTGTGCATGGGAGCAATGTTGTGATCAAAAGCGGCATACTGGGAGTCACCAGTGCTGGCCAATTTGAGTTGCTGTGCAGCATGGGAGAGCTGGAAAGCAGCGTCCGGATGGGCCGAGTCCGGCAGCAGGGTGCACTCTCTCTCCAGCAGGTCGGCCACTCCCTTCAGGAGCTCCCAGAAACCGAAAGCCAAGGCAGCTTTCCGAAGACGGTTCAGCTCCTGACAGATTCAAATACAAAACGGTAATTTAAATCATGAAAAATAGAGTTCCTAGTTCAGAGTCATTTTCAGCTAGACTTACCTTATAGAAGGTTTGAGTTTTATCTGGCAATTTCCTTGCATTCCTCAGGATCTTCTGCACATCAGTCTGTAGAATGACAGCATAAATAACCTAAATTAGTGATGACCAGAAATGATTCTCAAACATGTTTTGACTCGTTTATAATAACATCTCAGTATGTTCATTATATATTCAGTTCATTTGTTAGCCAGTTCAGTCAATCAGTCTCTAAATTGAAACTGGACTTTGGGAACACAAAGGACGCTGTGTAATTGTGACCTCTACCGACTCAAACCAACCTTCATTTCTCTTAAAACCTAACAAACAGTGCTTTTATGCAGTGACTTTACTGTACCTGTAGTCCACTGGCCTTAATCCACACAGTGACATTCTGGGCATAGCTTCGTTTGACCGAGGGCTGCAGAGGGAAAGGACTTTTACTGTCATCTTCTCCATAGGGATTTTCAGTAGCCTCTGAAATACCAGGAGGGTGATGAAACAGAGTGAAGTCAGTATCACGATCAAAGGCAGCCAAATCAAAGCTGTGTAAATGATTAACTGCTTAATTATGAACAGAGAGGTCTTTGATCTTTAGGAAAAAAAAACAATCATTTACCCGTACAAGGGTTAGTGTGTCATGAGTTACATGACAATGCAGAGTTTTACAATATACCAAACATGCCATACTCTTAAAATGAAAATGATGCCTTCAGGAACAAGAAACTATAAAGTATATACAGTATGCTAGACGTTTTGTTTGTTTGCTTGTTTGTGTCTGCAGAGAAACCAGAAGTGGTGAAGGGTTACCGGATATTGGTCCCAAATGTGTGATCTTGCCCAGCCAAGGCAGCGGCTCTGAACCAGGCTCAAACAGAGACATCATCAGGTTAGATTTCTTCTTGCTGTCTGCTTGGGAGTACAGCATGCCGTACCACTCTGGCCTGGAGAAAAGCAAACTAGATTTAGGCCATTTCTTCATATATGAAGTTGTTTTAGGTGTCCTAATTTAAATGCGCGAAATTCTGAACACAACATAATTCAAATATTTTAAATATAAAAAGCTCACCCCAGCTGGACCAGTGCCACCATACCCTCCACTTTAAGGCTGCCATGTAAAAGAACACAAAAATTTGGACTTTTGCCTGCCATTTGACTGGCAGAGGGTTCCTCCTCAAGCTCATCTGTGGTTCCTGTGCCAACTTCATCCACCTCTGAAATCAATATAAATAAAATACATTGAAAATACCAGAATCTGACGTGGCATGCTGAGGGCTCAATGATTTTGTTTTTTGTGTTTAAAAAAAAAAGATGTGTTTACTTTGAATATGAAAAGTGACAATTATTTGTGTAAAAATGGGGTTTCCAAAATATTATTTGCATCACAAACACTTTGTAATTTAACAGTTAATTGTTGTTTTTTAACCACTTTAATGACTGTAAACCGTAGTGAATAATGTTTTCTTGAAGCTGGGAATAACTTCAAGTGTGGGAAAATAAGAAAAAGAGAAAAAGAAAATTTTGTAAAAAAGCAGTTAGACCAAAAGCAATGAGCTATACGGCTGATTTGTCTATGAATGTTTCGATTTTCTTTAAAACAACACAAAGAAATGTTCAACACTAACCTTTGTTTACATTAATAGGCAGTACCAAGTGTCTGGAAATAACGGGAGGGCTGGCAATGTCAGGAATTTCAATGAAGCCCACAATTTCCAAATCTGAAACAAGTATAACAAGAATGAAGATGTGATAAAGGGATAAAAATGGTTTAACTTTAAATATAAATTGTTAAATTTGAAGCCAGCTGGGTACCTGGATTAACTGATCGGGGCATGGGCTCCACCTCTTCATCCATTACGATAGGCTCAGGCCGAGGGAACACCTGAACGTCTGAGGACAAGTTCCCACAGTGCAGGACAGCATGGAAGGGAGAGTAGGCGTGATCAATCAGCCTCCTGAAGACATACAAAGACACACAATAGCTCCTAAGTAAGTCAAATATGAAAAAGCACTTTTTTTTCTGGATTATATCACCAGTAAGAGTCGTACCCAAACATGGCCTGTACACTCTTCATGCAAAGTGGTCCCTCCATAGTGAAGATCTGTCCGTCACCTCCGCTGAGACGAAGTAGCTCCTCCAAGTTGTCCATGGCATCGGTCATCTGTAACTGCAATTACACAAGACAGGGGTTACATTGATTGCAGCTAGCTAATCTATAGCAATTGCAAACTTTTCAATGACGTAGTCATCAATACTCGTCACTATGAATCTCTAAACTCTCTTAGCTCAAAAGTGTAACAACTGTCAAACTGCCTTTCTCTCATGCTAAGATTTCTTGAAAAATATTTAATATATTAAGTCCCAGTAGAAGCCATCTCCTTAGATCTTGTTCATGACCAGCTGCTTCTGGCTGCATGGTATCTGATCAAATTCCCTCCATGGTTTTACACTGACTGTGTTCAGATCAAGATGCAAGTAAATGGCAATTAATTGTTGACTCAGTCATTACCTCCTCTGCATTGGCTACAGACATGATGAACATTTTTGTAGGGAAAGGGAAAGGGAGTGGGAACTTCTTGTCATCCCCACGATGCTTCAGGGATTGGAGGGAGTGACGTAGGGAACCCTTGCCAATACCAAGAGATCCATCAGTAACCAGCACCACCTATAGGACAAAAGGAGGGAGGTGCACAAACATCACCATATGTAACAAAGGATGGATACAGATGGCTGAAATCACAATGGAAAAATTATTTGACCAGCTTTATTTAATCAATACTAAATTCAGGAGGTGTGATGATATTGTATAAATGATATTGTCAGGGTTCCCAAACTCTGGACTGCACTTCCTATAGAGATACGATCATCTAACTCTGTATCCACTTTTAAAAAACTTTTGAAAACACATTTTTTTAGGATAGCATTCCTATAAGCAGAAGGGTATAAATATATGTATGTATACACCTGTTTCTGGACGCATGTGTACATTTATACACATGTTTGTATATATACTGTATATTTGTTTTTATCAACTTGTCATACCATTTTACCACTTCTACTATTATTGATATGTTCTGTGATGTTCTGTTTTAGCAGTTACCATATCTTTTACTTTATTAATCTGCTTTTATTGTCATGTGAAGCACTTTGTAGACATCTGTTTTGAGAAGTGCTATATAAATACATTTCTTCTTCTTCTTCTTCTTCTTATTATTATTATTATAAAAGATCTGAGAAATTACCTGACAGGGACAGGCACTGCCCCACTCCTGCTGTACCACGTTACTAACTCCATTAAGAGCTGATTCAACACAGGTCTTGTCATAGTCTTCCAGGTTGCCCAGAGCCTCCTGCACACAGAAAAAAAAATGCATTCATTAGCTAATTCCCAACTCTTCTCCAATGTCAGACTTGTTTTCTCTGAGGTCAAACTCAGGTGACGATTTATTTATATATATTATATTATATATTATATATATTTGCACATAAATAAAACTGCACAAAATCAAGTCAATGAAAAAAACAAAAAAGAAATGTGTCAGGAGAGGTCAAGAAGCCACAGGCTCATACAAAAGACCTCCCCCCCAACCCCAGGAGAAAAAAACAATAACAAAAAAGGAAGAAAGATCTAAACTAACATAATTTAAAAAATACAACAAAAGTTAAACAATGTGGACAGTGGAAAATAATCCAATAAAAACAATGAAATACATACAAAAAACAGTACAGAAAAAAAAAGAAAATGTATCTCAACATATCAAAAGATAATTAGACATCATGAATTAAATGTGATGATGAATATATATAAATATATATATACAAATACAGTATAGATATACATATATATATATATATATATACATATATATTTTTATCTGTGTAACTCTGAAATGGTAACATCCAATCACAACATTAATCGGGTTAAATGGAACATATGGCTTCTGAATCATCTACACAGTGAAGGGAACAGAGACGGCGGTCCAACGATTCGCACACTAATGTTTTATCTCAGATCACAGTGAGTGAGAAAGAAAAACATTCTTCTTAAATGTTTATCTGCTGTACTAAACTGAAATATTAGTATATATATATATATGTTATAACCTTGATACTTCATAGTTCTGTGAGAATTGTTTATATGTATATATATATGTGTATATATATATACATATGTATACGTATATATATACTGTATATATATATATATATGTGTGTGTATATATATATGATTTTGAACTGATGCTATAAGTTTCAGAAGGAGAAAAAAAAAACAATAACAAAAAAGGAGGAATCAGGAGAGCAAAACATGCTCTGACTTCTCATATTGACATTCTCATATGAGGCACTTTGTTTTACCTGTAATGCGTTGTAGTCTCTGGTGAAAGGTACCAGGAGCTCCCAGAGAGAAGAGAAGGCCATCAGTGATGTGAACTCCAGCCGGTAGTTAGAGGCCATGTGTTCAAACAACATATTGAGTCCGTGGACAGCCAGGTTCTTCCTCTGAAACTCCTCATTGCCATCCAGAGCCACTGGCCGGGTCATGGACAGAGACACGTCCATCAGGACCACGGTAGGCATGTTGACTTAACTTATATAGATTACCAATAACACACTGGAGTTAAAGCACCACCAACGTGCTCCCACTGCAGGAGAGAGAAAGAAAACAAAGAGTAAGAGGAGAAGGTGGCTAACTTAGCTTTATGTGGTGTCTCTGGAGGGCATATTAACACATGTGGCATTCAACACATGCGATCAGATAACTATCCACTGCAGTACTATACAGTCATTAATTAATCTGATAACAACTTAATATATATATATATATATATATATTTACGTGCCATTCAACGTTTCGCTCGCTATCCACTGTTTGTGTTGAAGTGTGCACCACTACTTCCGTCCGGGTGACAGCGATGCACTTTAGAATAAATAGTTCCTACCACGTGATCTCTTTGGACATTTTCATATCTCTGTGCTGAAAAACCTACACATAAAATCGAATATCAACATGAAGGCTAGAGTTTGATCTAAGAAGTCAGTCCGCAACTTGTGGTTGTTGTTTTTAAACTAAATGATAATATAGTATACACCGATCAGCCATATCATGCCCAGCCTGCAGGAGCTGTACACCCAGCGGTGCCTCAGGAAGTCCCTGAGGGTCATTAAGGACATGACACCCCCCCACAACAGCCTGTTCTCCCTCCTGCCCTCTGGTAGAAGATACAGGACCCCCAGGACTCACACCAGCAGACTGAGGAACAGTTTTTTCCCCCAGGCCATCAGACTTTTAAATCTATAATTCATTTGACACATTCTTACACAAAAATATATCCTATACTGTATATACTGTATATATTCTTAATACATATGTTCTTAATATGCCCTTGTATAAAGTATTTCTTTTTATAATTGTAATGTAAATGTAATTGTAATGTAAATGTAAATGTAATATAATTCATTATTTTAATGGAGCTTCCCAGCAAAAAGTATTTCACACGTTTGTACCTGTACAACCGGCGTGACAATAAACATCTTGAATCTTGAATCTTGAATCATTATGACAGCATGGACACCCTGACCTGATATATCCCACCCACTGCCAGGTGGCATTGTAACGACATGATCAATGTTATTCACTTCACTGGTCAGTGGTCTTGATTTTATGGCTGATCGGTGTAGTATCTCATAAAAAAATCACAGTATAGAATAAAATGTCATAGTATAGTATGCCATAAAAATATAAATATAATATGCCATAAAATGACATAGTATAGTATGTCATAATAAATCATAGTATGTAATATAGTATGTCATTAAAAAAAAAGTAAAAAGTAAGAAATAAGTCATAGTATAGTATGTCGAAAAGAAGCCATAAAAAAGTCATAGCATAGTGTGTCGAAAACAGTCATGGTATAGTATGTCAAAAAAAGTCATAGGATGTCGAAAAAAGTCCAAAAAAAGTCATAGTATATTCTATGAAAAAAATAAAAAAAATCATGTTGTCGTATGTTGAAAAAAAATCACCAAAACGTCATAGTATAGTGTGTCAAAAAAAAGTCCCAAAAACGTCATAGTATGTCGCAAAAAAAGTAATAAAAAAAGTCAGTGTATTATGTGAAAAAAATGAAAAAAAGTCTTAATATAGTATGTCAAACAAAGTCATAAAAAAGTCATAGTATAGTATTTTGAAAAAAGTCATAGTATAGTATGTCAAAACAAGTCCAAAAAACGTCATAGTATAGTATGTTGAAAAAAGTAATTAATAATCTCGAAAATGTTCATGAAAATAAGTCACAGTATAGTAAGGTTTAAAATTTCACCAAAAAAAGTCATAGCATATAGTATGTCAAAAAATGTCACCAAAAAAAGTCAGAGTATATTATGCCAAAAGATTTCATGAAAAAAGTTATAGTATAATATTTCCAAAAATGTTATGAAAAAAAGTCATCGTATACTATGTCAAAAAATTTCATGAAAAAAAGTCATAGTATAGTATGCCGTAAAATGTCACCAAAAAACTCAAGGTATAGCATTGTGAAAAATTTCATGAAAAAGTCAGAGTATAATATGAAGAAAACTTTCACCAAAAAAAGTCATAGTATAGTATGACGAAACATTTGTCCAAAATTTGTCCAAAATTTCATGAAAAAAAGTCATAGTATAGACTAAGTTACTTTACTTTATGATTACTTGTTATTTAAAAACTCATAGAATAGTATGCCATACAAAATGTCATTTAAAGTTATAGTGTACTATATTTATTACAAAATGTCAGAGATCGGAATCAGAATCAGAAATACGTTTATTGCACAGTAGGATTTCACATACAATGAAATGCAGAGTCATGAAGCATAAATAAAATAAAACAAATTGTCAAAAATATGAAAAATATTTTTTTTCAGAAAAAAATTAAGAGCTTAACAGTTTTTTCAGGTCCTGGAAGGATGGCAGATTGCAGTGATTACCTTCTTTTTAAAGTGATTGGTATGTTGTATCAAAGCCATAGTATAGTATGTCAAGAAAGTAAAAAAGGCATTATATAGTACATTGAAAAAAAGTGATAAAAGTCATAGTATATTATGTCATAAATTCATGAAAAAAGGTCATAGTATAGGTTGCCATAAAAAAGTCAGAATATAGTATGTCATAAAAAACGTCATCATATAATATGCCACTAAAATGTAATAAAAATGCCATGCCCTAAAAAAAATCATAATATAGTATGTCATAAAATGTGTAATTTCAAAAAGTCATAGAATATTTTGTGCGACCCTCAATCATATGCTGGCTCCCTCAATATGCACTCAGTCATCAACACTTTAAGAAAGCCTGTTGTAGTAGTAGTTGCACAGATGTATGCGAAGTGATGCAAATTCTTATGTCGTTCTTCTCTTCTTTTCTCCCCAGATGAGTTCAGTTTACGGACCAAAACTGAGGATGACAAGTTTCTTCACTCACTTCATCCACGTCTTCTACTGTATGAGTGTACTCAGAGAGGTCATTCTGGGTCATGTGTGCTGCATTATCAATAAAAAAAACAACATTAAAATGTATGTTTTTTTGTTCCATAACCCTCTCCTTGTACTGAGCTATCTGATCTGTCATACTGTCCTGCTGTTTCGTAGCATATTGGACTTATTCACTCTGGGTGTTGGACTTTTATGGCTTTTATGACTTTTATGGCATATTATACAATTATATTTTTATATGACTCTTTTGTGGCATACTATGACATTTTTAATAAATTTTTTATGGAATACTATCATATTGTTTATGATGGGTTTATGGCATATCCTACTATATTTAGTATAGCATTATACAATGGCTTTCTTATGACATACTATACAATATTTATTAGGAAATTTTGCATGACACTTATGGCATACCATACTACAGTTGTTATTACATTTTATCATCACATTTACATTTTATCAGTTATTACCACAGCCCTTTTCCTTTACTTGATTGACTCTGCTGACACTGTTGTTTATCTATTTGCTGCATTATTGTTGCTGACTGCAGCTTGTGTTGCCTTTTTCGATTGTCCTTTTTCAATAAATAGCAACTTAACGCCTGACAACATTGGCTTACATTTCTTCCCTTACCTCTAGACCTCACTGGGATGTAACATATAATATACTATGATACTTTTTAATGACTCTCTTAAATACTATAAGGTGCGCTAAATGTTGGCGAGAAAAAACTGTCATGGACATTTTCAAAGGGGTCCCTTGACCTTGACCTCAAGATATATAAATTAAAGTGGGTCCTATGGGTACCCACGAGTCTCCACTTTACAGACATGCCCACTTTATGATAATCACATGCAGTTTTAGGTAAGTCATAGTCAAGTCAGCACACTGACACACTGACAGCTGTTGTTGCCTGTTAGGCTTGACTTTGCCATGTTATGACTTGAACATAATGCAGTGCCTGTGAGGGTTTCTGGATGACATTTGTCATTGTTTTGGGTTAGTAATTGATTATATAATATATATATATACATACATTTGCATAACGCAAGGATACTTGCCCACTCCCATATTGATACTTGAAAAATCTCCCTTTAAGGTAAATTTTGAACAGATAAGAAAAGTGTGATTAATTTACTATTAATTGTGATTAACTATGGACCATCATGTGATTAATCGCAATTAAATATTTTAATCGATTGACAGCCCGAATTTTTATTATTTTCATATTATAATAATGATGCAATGGGTGTCTGATTTAGGATGTTCTGTGTGACTCTTGTTCTGTGTGACAAAAGACCCATTAGTTACCAGCACCACCTACAGGACAGAAAAGAGAGATACAAAACATAACCCTATGTAACAACCTGCACAAATAGTTCACAATGTACTGTGAAGTATTTGCTTTATATTTCTTTATAAATAATTGTTTTTATATTCAGTTATATTTTAGACTAATCTGATTGCAACATTTTTTCAAATGTTTTCACTTTTTGCCCCATACAGGACAAGATATGTAGCCTAGAAAGTTTTTGGAGTACAGTTTTATCAATTTTAATAAACTACTAAGCTTTTATATCAAGTTCACCAAATATAATACACCATTTAGAGCTGCATTGTGTAATACATTACTATAATTTTTTCAAGGTAAGTTGAGATATATGAAAAAAGGTTAAGGTAACTGGACAAGAGCAGTTGGAAGAAATTTACAAACTCTATTGTTCAATCTAGATGAAACCTTAATATTAAATGACAATATTGTTGTTTATATAGTCAGTTATATTTTTGACTTATCTGATAACCTTTTACAACATTTTGTCACTTGTGGGCCCCATAAAGGAGAAGATATGTAGACTAGAAAGCTTTTGGAGTACACTTGTATCAGTCTTCATAAACTGCTAAGGGCCAGCTTTTATATTAAGTTCACCAATATACCATTTACAGCTGCATGGTGTAATAGTTTATTATAATTTTTTGAGGAAGCTGAGATATGTGCAGTTGGAACAACTTTACAAACTCTATTGTACTATCTAAATGAAACAGTAATATGAACTAGGAACTGGCCATTATTAACCATAATATCTTGAATTAATAAAATGTATATTTGTGTTAACGGCACAACGTTGCTTGTTAACGTTACATGACAGGACAAAAGTTAACGTTAGTTAAAGTAAGCTAGCTACATGCAGCCCTGACCCCATGTAGCTAGCTAACAGTTAACAATGATCTCCTCACAGTTGTACTACAATACTTAGTTTGGAAAAATATGCTTTTGCATAATTTTGGTGAATTTTTAATGGGAAAAATATTCAATAACTTCACTGTTGTACAGTGTGGTACCATCAAAATCACTTCATACATCAATGATCTCCTCATAGTTGTACTACAACACTTTGTTTGGAAAACATATTATATTGCATTATTCTTTTGAATTTTGAATGAGAAATGGTCTCTTCCTGATTATACTTATTAAACTAATTAAGACATTTTGATGGCACTGCCAGTTATTGAATATTTTTCGCATTAAAAATTCACCAATATTATGCAAAAGCATATTTTTTCCAAACTAAGTGTTGTAGTACAACTATGAGGAGATCATTGATGTGTGAATTTATTTTGGTGGTGCTACACAGTATAATACTGAAGTTATTGAATATTTTCTTCTTTTCAGCGTTGCACTTTGTAGACGGTCCCTGACCTCTCATCTCTCAGCCGGCTGCACATAGAGACCAACGTTATGTGTTGATTAAAATGAGGTTGTAGCTCGTCGTCTACCTTACTACGGTTACAAAGAGCCGTTGTTTGTGTTTTAACAATGTTTTGGTTATGAGTTATTGATCCAGGAAGTTTGAATCTGTCTATATTTTCAACGTTACTGAAGTACATCATCTAGGGGGGTCCGTACATCATCGACGTGTGGACAGTCAGGAATGATTGGAAGAAGCTCTATGAAGTTACTCGAGGGAAGGAGATAATAAAAATGTTCTCCTAGCTCAGGGGTCAGCAACCTGAGGCTCCGGAGTATTAGGGCCACATTGAAGAAAAATAAATAAATCTGAGATTTCGAGAATAAAGTCATAACTTTACAAGAAAAAAGTCATAATATTATGAGAATAAATTCATAATTTTATATAGTAGTAATTTTAAATGTTATATTCTTTTTTTCTCGTAAAGTTATGACTTTATTCTCGTAATAATATTAATATTATGATAATTATTTATTCTGTAAATCTCAGATGTTTTTCCCTCAATGTGGCCCTAATACTCCGTAGTACATTTAGTCTTCGTCCCTCACTGCATTAGACTTATAAACTATAGACTTAGACTATAAACTGTTACCTTCATCACAATCATTAAATGTTTTGCGGCTCCAGACAGATTTATTTTTATTTTTTTTGTGCCCAAAATGTCTCTTTTGATAGTAAAGGTTGCTGACCCCTGGTCCAGATGTTTAAACACACTGAGGTTGATTTAAACCAAACAGCGACACTTGAAGACGTTAGAAGCTCACGTTACTAACGTTACTAACGTTAATAACGTTAATATCGAGCTGCCGTTGGCTGCCGTTAGTTACCGTTAGTTGCCGTTAGTTACCGTTAGCTGCCGTTAGTTAGCTGTTCGGTTAACTTCTATCTTTCTGTAAACAGGGTGATAAAACGTACCAGTTTATTGCTGAATGAGTCAAAAAGGACAACTTTCCATAAGTTAGACTAATAGATAAATACATCTTTCTGTGTTACTCACGCAAACAAGTCGTGTTGTGATGTGTATCAGTGATTCCGTCCGGGTGGAACCAGTGTATCTACAATAAGTAGTTCCTATGTGATGCACATTTAAATGCGAAATTTGCACATTTTCCTGTGCTGAAAAAGTTGGCACAAAAATCACCAAGGAACTAAACCATAATTAAAAAAAGAAAGAAAATAATGCTATTGGCTTTATGCACATTATACATTTTAGGCTAGAGTGTGAAGTTTCCAGTTCATATTGTTATGTTTATGTTATATAATCAGTATTATTTCCAAGTGTCAATATTCATAAAACGATTTTATGCTAAAGTCATGCAATAATAATAGCATTAGATTAAAGCACCACTTTTTATTTTGCATTAAAATACTACGGTAGGCTGATGATAAAGTGAGAGTGAGACAATGCACATAATCCTCTTAGAAGACTTCAGGTGTTAGGTATTATACTGATCCATTGTGAAGACTTGTCCTGTGTCCTACATAACCCTGTAGCCATTGGCAACAGTTTGGACTTTTGTTTGTGCCGCAATAAGCAGCTGTGGAAATCTGCTTTTGGAGATTTTTTTGCACCCCCTGACTTTGCAAGACCTTAGTTCTGTGGTAAGTCTGCATCTGTAATTAAAATGCATTGTGTTGTTTAATCTCTTTGTGATTTACGTGGAACACCTAACCCTTTACCACAAGACATTTACTTTAGTTGTTATCCAGTTTTTCTTTCTATATGTACATTTATATATTTGTGTTTGTCTGTCACTCATTTTGTTCATTCTGTTTTGGAGAAATCACCAACGTGCAAATAAAGTAGTCACTGTTGTGCCACCTGCTGTCTAAATGTAATTTTGTCTCTGGTGCATCTTTTTATTCACAATAGGCTGGGTTTTCCAAGGAGATGAGGATGACATGAATCGCACCGTAGAAGTTTTAGATTCTGTCACCCCCATGATCTGCTGGGGAGAGAGCTGGACTTGTCCTCTACCAAAGCCCATTTATGCAGCTTAATTCTCCATAGCCAGTAGCATCACTGCTTTGGAGGAAAATGTATTGTACAAGAAGGAAGCGACTGCAGCTGAGCCGGGTCTTGTTTCTCCTCTCTGGGGTTTTTCTCTGTACCCTCTACCAGCTGACCATCAGTGCCAGACTGTACGAGCCTTTGCCAATGCCTCAGATTGGAGAGGATTTTGGAGAAGGTTCAACCCAGGGCGTTGAAGAGGCTACTGTAGAGACTCCGGGGCTGGAGGAACCTCTCACTGCAATACAAGAATTAGAGCTCACAGATCAAACAACGCCAGAGATGGCTGTGACACATCATACGGGTACAACTTCAGATTTTAAAGCAACCACTTCCACCGAGTCTCCACCATTACCAACCACAAACCGGACTATTGTGCACTGCATCTATGTGGCCCCTGAGCCTCCACTGGAGACATTCACACCGGCTCCGGCTCCTCCTGTGATCACCATCACTCCGGCTTCTCCTGGTGAAGCTCCACATATGAAGGGTGAATACCCTGTAGACATTTTTTCTATTGAAGACCGTAGACAAGGCTGGGTGATCCTCCACATTTTTGGGATGATGTACATGTTCATTGCACTTGCAATTGTGTGTGATGAGTACTTTGTCCCTGCACTGGGGGTAATCACAGTCAAGTTAGCTATCTCTGAAGATGTAGCAGGAGCCACCTTCATGGCTGCCGGTGGTTCTGCTCCTGAGCTTTTCACATCCTTGATAGGAGTCTTTATCGCCCACAGCAACGTGGGTATTGGCACAATCGTTGGTTCAGCAGTCTTCAACATTTTGTTCGTGATTGGAATGTGTGCTTTGTTTTCACGGGAGGTACTTCATCTGACCTGGTGGCCACTTTTCAGAGATGTATCCTTCTACATAGTTGGCCTCATCTTACTCATCATCTTCTTCTTGGATAATGTCATAATGTGGTGGGAGAGCTTGATGCTGGTGGGCTGTTACACTCTCTATGTGACTTTCATGAAGTTTAATGTGCAAATAGAGAAGACCTTCAAGTCCCTAATCATCAATAACAAGAACATTATCAGAATCATTGCAGTGGAAGAAGCTGAAAAGGTAAGCACTCCTGTGACAAAACAAGTGACACAATAATGAGTCTGTTATATGATAGAGTGTGGAGAGTGTTTTCTCAAGTGTGGAAGAAACTCTGAAGAGTTACTAACAAACAGTTTGCAGGTATTGGCCCAATGTTGTCTAAATGCTTATAAGCATACTAGCATACTTATTTGTGGCAGTGGTATGCAATTGAGAACAAAGCTATGGAGCTTTAAAGAACAATATGCTATTAAAGACAAATGCATATCTCTTCATGAGTTACGAATGTGCAGATTTTGTGATATTTTTAGTACATAAAAGATTAATATTCTCAAGTATGAAACTCGCCCTTTCACTCATGCATCATTTTGTTTCTTGTTCTATTATATTCATCACAAGCAGTGTAGTTTATCAGTGAAACAGAAAGTCACATTACTCATGACTCATGACATCTCTGCTATCGCCTGTGGGGTTATATGGGAAGTTTGTCAAAAGGGTGAAATGTTACTAGCAAAGGCCTTGGTTGAACCAAAGCTGATCAGCCACAGCAAAATAATCCTTTGAGGAGCTACGGCTCCGTACAAGCTGTAGCATCAACAACATATACTGTGTTCAACCCTGGTAAATGTGATTGAAGCTTAATTTACACAAGGTAAAGCTACAGTATTTGTGCTCACTCAGGGTATTTGTTGAGCTGGATATACTGGTGGAGCTGTGCTCCTAGGGAGCAAATGTAATTATTTCATCTGTTGAAAATGCTATTTACATCATACATAATCCTACTATGTTGTTATATATATATATATATATATATATATATATATATATATATAGTTTTAACAGAGTGATGGATAATTTCACAGAATTATAATCCTATACACAACACACAGCTCCATCTCTTTTACTGACATATTACACTAACAAGACCCCCAGAGTGTGCAATGTGTAAAATAGCAGTGAATAAGATAGTATACAGTTTACTGATATTTAAGGTCTACCAAAATGAAATAACATACTATACCAATGAATGGTACCAATGAATGATTATCACTGAAAAAACATTGTTCCACGCAGACAAATGGGGCCGCTGAGGAGAATGCCCGACCTGCTCCAGAAGACAAGAATCGATTAAAGGTAAAAAAAACAACAACCAAGAGACAAAAAGTAACTTCCTCATAGACACGCAAATGTTATTATACATCTTGTTGACCTTTCTACTGTCCTATTCATCATAACATCATGTAAACAAGCCTGCTTTTAAGTGCTGCAATGCACTTCTCAAGAAAAAGTACCTGACCTCCACTACTTACTACATGACTGTCTAACACTGATGTGTCACTGTTTGTTATTGTGAGTAGCTATCGTGACCTCAGCCATCTCTCTCCCCAGTTGAAGCCATCCCTTCAGCGAGGGGGAAGCTCGGCTTCTTTACACAACAGCACCATGAGAAACACCATCTTCCAACTTATGATCCACACTTTAGACCCTCTAGGAGAGGGTGAGTACCACACCACCACACTGATCGCTCTAATGATTGATCATTGTCTGCCTTTAAACGAGCTCTTGTAATGAGTGTCTGTGGACTACGTCCTTCTCATAGTGAAATGGATTAGCAAAGCGTCCCGACTGAAGACAGCACTAAATCCAGATTGATACTAAGCAGATAAATACCTACCTCAGTCTATGGAGGGATCCATTTGTAGGCCCACAGTGAAATATAAAAAAGATTCCTAGGATACACATAGCTGTGGTGTTAGTCAGCAGAAATATTGTTTTATACATAATAATCATTAAATGATTATTAAACAATTTCTATTATGTGAAAGTCAAAACCAAAAAGTGTTAATATTTTTGTTAAATCAGTTACAAAAAAAGTGATCTAATCAGTTAACTTTGATTTGTTGTGGTGAAAGACTGGTCCTGTACAGCTTTCCCAGTGGTTTTCGTGATATGTTAGTAACGTTACTGTAGCTTCATAGTGCATCATGCTATGGTGAGCACACTATTCCCGAGGCAAGACCACGGTACACTCCACTACTCCAGCACATTCACAATAATCAGCTTTTGAATGATATAAAATATGAAATCTGGATCACAGCTATCAGCGCCTGTATCAACCTACTCCAAAGCAACATTACAAATATATACTTAACTTACCTAGATAATGATGTGCTGCATCGTAAAATACATAAATATGATTTTGTTAATCAAATATATTTATTCTATTTGGGCAATATGAGCCCAGTTAAAAGGACAAAAAGACAGTTAGAAATGCTATGTAATATCAAAATGGATGTTTTGATACTGTATACGGCATGGTTATCTACTCTATCTCGACATCTGCTATAAATTATGCTTGCTTGAGGTGGGCGTATTCAATCTGAGACATTGGGTCAAAATGAACAGCAAATTCTTACATTCTTTAAAATATTTATATTTGTCCACGCTGTTTCTGCATTTTCAATGGAGAGAAAAAGTAAGATCCTGTCTTGTGTTATATTGTGCCTCTTGTGCACTTCCTTTGATAAACTCACTCTTCTCATGACATTGCTCTGTGCTGCAGAAAGGATTGTGATGCTGTTGTTGTTTTTGATGTTATGCCAAACTTGTGGATGATGTGACTGCTTATTTGACTTCCTATGAAATTATTGTAGATATTATCACATGACTGAGCAACATCATCGCAGAATTATTCTAAGTTTGTTTTTGGTTGTTTGATTGTTCGTAGGGAAATTTAAGGATAAGGCTGAGACTCTGAATAATGTGGCTAAACGGACGGCAGAGAGCAAAACCAAAGGTAACATGGAAGGATGCGAAGGTCATCCGCTCATCAGGCGCCTTTCATTAAGTTTTCAGACTCTGTTCATGAACAGAGTCTGAAAACTGCTCATCATCTGGGCTGCAAAAAACATTCAGCCAAAAAGACTTCAGTGTGAGTCAAACAGGTTCTGTGACAACAGAAAGAGCAGATGTCTATGATAATAGTATAAGATAACTTTATTGCAACCAATGGAAAGATTTGTCTTTAGCATTATTTCATGCTGCTTTTCTGTATACTGTAGGTGGGTGACCAGAAGTTAAATAGTAAGTGTTTACCGGGTAAATAAAATACAAGAAATACATCAAATTGCATACAGTAACAACATACAAAGGGTACTAAGGACTAGGTAAAGTGCCTGCAGTGCAAATCCATACACCTATGAAGACATTCAGTCCAGTTGCCATGAGGATGACCTCATATATCATGTCCAAACAACACATTCACTGCATTTTCTCCCTATGACCCCGTCCTAAAGGCTTATAAAATGACATGGGAGTTTTTTAGATAGCTGAATGAGTAAGAGGCATCAGGGAAATGCACAAGATTTTTGGGATTCCTTTTCGCAGACGGCGGTGGAAGTAAAACCGAGCCGACCAAAGAGCCAGTGGCTGCCCCACCCCCAGAAGCTGTGAAGAAGGAGCAACCAGAGGACAAGAAGGTACACTCCAACCTTGTCCTGGTGGTTAACAAAAAGCCCAGAAGTCAGTCTTTGATAACTGTCTATGTAAGAGTCAATGTACGAAGCTACAACTTTCGCCGAAGGCCTCTTTAGGCTTTTATTTCTCTTCTGCTCCTTCTGTTGTCTATCATGATTTCCTTCCCCAACAATTCAGGATGATGTGCCAGCAGGAGAGGATGGGTCAGGAGGCTCTGACGGTGATGAAGATGACAGCGATGAAGTAAGCGAAGAGTCCAGTGAAGAAGAAGAAGAAGAAGAGGAGGAGGAGGAGGAGGATGAAGAAGAAGAAGAGAAGGAGGAAGAAGATGAACCTTTGTCTCTAGAGTGGCCTGACACACAACGTAAACAAGCCACCTACCTCCTCCTGCTGCCCATAATCCTCCCTCTGTGGCTCACAGTTCCAGATGTTCGCAATCTGGTAAAGAAGCATCTCTCAGATCAGCTGTGGTATCTTAAATGCCTCGACACTGTGTTTTGCTATTACATCACTTACCTTTTGTCCAACAGAAATCCAGAAAATTCTTTGCGGTCACCTTCCTGGGCTCTATAGCGTGGATTGGTATTTTCTCCTACCTCATGGTGTGGTGGGCCCATCAGGTCAGTTACTGTAGGAAAGTTAAGAGATGGAATTTGAAATGCATTGCCTTGTTTCCTGATTGTGCACATGAGCATAAAGCATTGGTTCTTTTTTTAAAGGAACAGTGTGTAACATTTCAGGGGAGTAGCAGTATTGGAATACAGTATTCACAACTAGGTTTTCATTAGTGTATAATCACCTGAAACTAAGAATCGTTGTGTTTTTGTTAGCTTAGAATGAGCCCTTCATATCTATAGGGAGCAGGTCCTCTTCGCGTAGTCCGACATGTTGCTTCGCCATGTTTCTACAGTAGCCCAGAATGCACAAACCAAACACTGGCTCTAGGGAAAGCCTTTCCTGTTTTTACGTTACCTGAAGGCCACCGTAGTTTTCGCCAGCCACCGTTGACTTTCGTTGCTCCCAAAGTAGTGTTATTATGGTGAGGATGGCCTCTAAGTTTTGCACTCGGTCACATTACCACAGTCTTGGAAAGGGAGGAGTGAGAGGAGGGGTACTCAGTTGGTTGCAATCTGCAATCACGCCACTAGATGCCACCAAATCCAACATACTGTACCTTTAATTCAGTTTAAATTAGTTTCAATAACTATTAAAAGTGAGGAGAAGATTGTTCATTTCATTGTCCAAGAAGTCCATTTCTGCAGCTTCTATCCACTCTGAACTGTAGTTTTTTCCTTGTAGGTGGGAGAGACCATCGGCATCTCAGAGGAGATTATGGGCCTGACTATCCTGGCTGCAGGGACGTCCATCCCGGACCTCATTACCAGTGTGATAGTGGCACGTAAAGGCCTGGGGGACATGGCTGTGTCCAGCTCTGTGGGCAGTAACATCTTTGACATCACAGTGGGGTGAGTGCCGATATCCTGATGTGTCATGATTGAAAAAGAAATGCTAATGAACATTCAGTTGATAAATTTTTCTGTGTTTCTCGCTCTGTCACTTTCAAAAGTCTTCCAGTGCCATGGCTCCTGTACTCATCCTTCCACGATTTTGCTCCATTGGCCGTCAGCAGCAACGGGCTCTTCTGTGCCATCGTGCTTCTCTTCATCATGCTCCTCTTTGTCATCATCTCTATTGCGTACTGCAAGTGGAAGATGAATAAGCTGCTGGGTTCCACCATGTTCCTGCTCTACTTTATCTTCCTGGTGCTAAGCGTGATGCTGGAGGATCGTATCATTGTCTGCCCCGTTTCCATCTGAACGTGTGAGCACGAGCCGTCTCTACAGAAGACATTCTCTTCACTTGTGACCTGAAGCACAACTGTTAACCCATACATGAACGGACCTCATGACCATGGGTCTGGGTATCTGTAGAAACCGTGCGGAAAGCTACTGTAGTTGCTCTGCATTGCTGCCAGTGACGTGTCACGTATGTCAGCAACAACACACATACTACAACATTTTCTAGAACTTCTTACATAATCACATTAAGTAACAATGGCAGCTTTTATAAACATAATTCGGTTACAACAGGAGATGCAGAACTATTGTCTAATATAGTGTAGTTCAGTGTTCCCCAACCCTTTTCCTTTAGGGACCCCTTTTCTATCTTTGTATTAACTGATGAGCCCTGACTAAGTGGTATACTTTATTGTTATTTCATATTATATTCAATGCATAACAATAACAGTACAGAACAACTGATAACCTGTACAATTAACCCAAATAGTGAACGCAATAACTGCAGGAAGTTTGTGTAAAATGAGCGATTTGGATGAAGATTATTTCCTGTGACTGAGATGAGTTTTTCTGTTGTTTTTAGGAACTTTAAACAGAATTCGCTTTATTTTTTTAATAATCATTCATACTTATAGGCTTCTTTTTTGACAAAGTCAGTGTTTACTTCTCCCTGACACTTGGCCATTTTTCTATCAGCTCTTCGGTTGTTTTAATCTCGTACTTTTCTAATTTTTAAGTTTATATCTTGAATAATAATCCAAACTTTAAAAATAACGATTTAAAAGTTGTCTTACACCCCTTAAAATCAAGAAGGCCTCGCGACCCCCCTTGAAGCTTTGGTGACCCCTAGTGGGGGTCGGGACCCCCAGGTTGGGAATCAGTGGTGTAGGTAAGTGTAAAAGAATGAACACTAACAGGGATATTGCATTTTTTTCACTGTTTACAAAACAGCATCTACAGAAAGTAATTAGAAATTTAGAATATGTGCACATTTTGGAAATGTGAATTTTGTATAATATGTAAGTATACACTTGCGCCAACAACTGTTTTATAACATTCATTATAGAGAACCTGAGCTTGCTTGAACTCAATGTTCTTTCATGCACATCATTTTTTTTAATAAAAATGTCAGGTATAGCAATAGCAAAAAAAATAAATCAAACTTGACATCTGTAGAATAAACATGTTTATTCATAAATGAATGCAAACTATAGATCCAACCAGGGAAGAAATTTGATTTCTTTTTTTTATATATATAAAAATCATACAAATTAGTATCTGTGTTACAAATGATAAATAATACTTCATAAACATTGTTTAAATTGACAAATTGTGTAAACAACATGTACACATCATATGATGTTTTGGTCATCAGTGTTTTGTTTTTTTTGTCACAACTTACAAAGTGATTAAAATGCATATGTACATGCTGTGGTATTGGTGTTTATTCCAAGCGCACAGCCTCGTCTGATCCAGCATCGTATCATCATAATGTTATCGTGGTCCAGTAATAAGCTGTGAAGCTGCATCACACTACTACAACCAGAATCTAGGCAGGTTTTTGTCAGTTAAAAGTGAAAGACAATATTAACACAGTGAATCATCACACTCATTTTTGGAAGTGATTTTGAATTAGGGCAGGTCAGAGCTGTTGTCCTAACATAACACCTTTGACATTAACACATCTTTTATATGCTCAGTGCAAAGAAAACATGCACCATCATCTGTTCAAAGAGATTTAAAATGTCCTTTTTTTGCTCTGGATGTCACATTAAACAGTATACGGTTGTCCAAATGTCTAAAACTGACACCATAGAGTGAAGACCAAAAGGAAATATACAAAATACTAGAATCAAATACACTGTACATTTTTATATATGTGTCAATAAATTAATTCCTTTATCAAAAAAAAATTGTGTTGATTAAACCAACAGAAAACATTTATTTGCAGTTTTTATTCATCCGTTAGTTTGATTGTACTGTTTTTAAGGAAATCTATCCTTGGTGGTCCCATATAACACATAAATCTTCACATTAAAAAAGGTATTGCTTAAAAAAACTGTAAATAAATCATAGAAGTACTATTCCCTTTTGGGTTATTTTGGTACATTGTACAAAAAAAGGATAAACGAATAAACATTGTGCATATACATATAATTGAGTATTCCCTTCTTAATTCAGAAATAATATTATGTTTTATAATTTGATTTGATGTTGCCATCTAGTTTAGTGTATTCAGGCATATGAGCATGGCCGTGCTACATGTACAGGGTGCAGATGAGGAGGAATTTCTTTGCTTTCATTAACTACATGTAATGGAAATATTAAACAGTGCAGTAAGTCCTGCAGCAGCCAAATAAAAAGTCACTCAAGCGTAGGCTGCTGGGCCACAGCGTTACGTAATTGGGAATGAATGGCAAGAGCTCATCTTGTCAAAGTGCTTTGTGAATACACAAATGTCTAAAAGCAAGTACTTATTATACACACACTCAACAACAGTCTTAACAAGGTCACCAGGACCACTTATGGATGTCGACAACGTGATGATCATACACTAACTTTTACATACTTACTCACAGCTTCAACAGAAACAAAGTCATAAAATAGACTGTATAATAACTGTACAAACATTTTACTATAGTTATACTGAAAATACAGTGGATTTTCTAAATATTTACAAACACAAGGCAGTCACTCCGCGCCTCTCAGCTCTAACAGTATACAAGAAACTCATGGCAGTTGCTTTACATTAAGTGTCATTTTCCCATTGTGCTTAAGAGCTCTGTGCTCCAGTCAGGTGAGCTGGTCCTGAGTCTGAGGAGCAGTCAAAAAAAACAAAAAACAAAACAGCAGCAGTGACCATGGTTGAAGGAAAAACATAACGGGACAGAAAAACAGAAGTAGTTTACAGACCGAGCTCCCCAAAAGTCCTCCTGCACTCCATGACCCCTGCTCCAGGGGGCCGGTCACAGTTGTGTGTCAGTTTAACCTGGTTGGGGGTGAGGCGGTCATATGCCAACTTGTACTCCCGGTCAAAAGCATCTGCAAAGAGGCAACAATGAGAATGTAATGTGTCAATGAAATGTATTCAATTCAATTCAATTTATTTTTATATAGCGTTAAATCATAACAGAAGTTATCTCGAGATGCTTTTCATATAGAGCAGGTCCAGACCGTACCCTATAATCTAGAGACCCAACAAGAGATCCCTCATGCGGATGCATTCTTATGCGACAATGGAAAGGAAAAACTCCCCTTTAATGAGTAGAAACCTAGGGCAGAACCCGGCTCTGGGTCGGCAGCCATCTGCCTCGACCAGTTGGATATTTAATCCATAAGCCCGGCGTAGCATGTATTTGACAAAGCAAGAAAATATCAGTTCTAGCTTCTGCATAAAGAAAAAGACGAGTCTACAGCCATGATGGTGGTTTTGTGAGGCTGCTGTGAGTTAAATGTTAACGTCAGCACGCTAACAGACTCACAAGGTTAATGCCAACATGCTGACATTGAGCAGGTATAATGTTTACTATGTTAACCATCTTAGTTTAGCATGTTAGCAGGCTAACATTTGCTAATTAAGCACTAAACACAAAGTACAACAGAAGTTGAGTGGCATTAGTTTTGCAGGTATTTGGTCTAAAAACCAAGTACAGGAAAACAAAATTATTTTTGATGTGTTGATGGCGCCAGATGAAAAGTCAGGGGACCACAAAAGTGATCACAATTCATCCTAAGTTGTACATACATGTCTGTACTAAATTTTGTGCCGATCCATCTGGTAAATGTTAAGATATTTCACAGGATAAATGAAAACTTTGACCTGTTGGTGGCGCTAGAGGAAAAGTCAAGGGATCACCAAAGTCAGTAGAATTCATCCTCTGAGCACAATAGATAACTGCACCAAATTTCATGTCGATCCGTATAACAGTTGTTGAGATATTATAGTCTGAACTAAAGTGGTGGACAAACAGCTAGCATGGCTAAAAACAGGATATCATGCTTTTGGACTTACTGATATTAATGTTGTTCTTTCCCAAAGCCACCAGAGCGAGGAACAATAAATCTCGGTAGAGGCTCCTTTTTGAGAGAGGGAAAAAAACAATTAGACTTTCCATTCATATGATCTTTCACACACGGCTTTACGCTAAACTCTTCATCTCCTCACCTCTGTCTTTTAAAACCCAGCTCTGGCCCCAGCAGCTGGATGATCTGGCTCATCGGTTGATAGACGTCACTCTTCTTAGTGCTCCTCACGAAACCCTGCAGTAGCTCCACAGTGAAGACCTGGCCTTCCTCACACAGCCCAGAGCGAACCAGGGAGTTTGCACCTGCAAAGAGCCGGAGATAAAAGTCACCCTGATCAAAGGCTCATTCATCTCCATCACTCAAAATCAATTCTGAAGGTAGAGCACTGATAAGGGCGGCGTGACTAATAAGAGTCATGAACTGAATTATACATGCTTTACTTCATATGCATTATTTAATTTACATGTAAATTATACCTGACCTTGATCAAACTTGCCAGCAGAATCATTTTCTGAAAATAATTTCCCCTTTTGAAACACATTATACCTCAGTCGGTTAAAGTAAACACTTTAGTGACTTACAATGTGTGTTCCACAGGACATAGCAGGGTTGAACTCGGTCTTTGTGCAACTTCAGGTTGTCCCACATAATCCTCACAAGCACCTGCTTACTGTCCTCGGATGAAACGCTCTGGGGAGTCTGCAAGGGGTAAAACGGGAAGAACATTAATCCCTTACTCTGCATGTTACAGCCATTATGGGTAGAATTTTAATGTATTTATAAAAGTGTTTAGTTTTCATTTGTTAAAAAAAGAATGAGATGTTCCCAGTGAAAATTGGTCTATGTGCTGCTTTTCTGCATTGCTCGGTTTTGTATATTTGAAACTACCACTAGGAGTCACCAAAGTTGGATTTTCTGACTGATGACTTTGGAAAATACGCTCATTCGCTTTCTTGCCGAGAATTAGATGAGATAAATAGATAGAAGGTCAATTCCTCTCTCTTGGACTGGCTTCATACAGATATGAGAGTGGTATCAATATTCACATCTAACTCTAATTTCAACAAAGTGAAAAAGTGTATTTCCTAAAATGTCCTTTAAAACACAGTTGATAAAATGATGGTTGTATGGGTAACGGGTCAATGTACACACAACTATATGTCAGTGAGCTTGACAGACACCTTCATGCATACCTGGTCTCCATGGCTACAGTGCTGGGAGGCCAGGATAAGAGCCGGCAGGTTGCTCGGCAGCTCCAGCCTTTTAAAGTACCACACGAGGTTCCAGAAGACGATGGGGTGTTGGTCGACAACGCTCGGGGAGGAGATTGCCTGGTCGCCCTCATTTACCAGCATGCTCTCCAGCTCCTTCCACAGAACCAGAGGGCTCAGGTAGGGCACCGTCACTGGAGTGGGGCCAGCACCCCCGCTGCTCTCCTGCTCCTGCGGGGGTGCTGCAGATGACTGAGCTGCACAGTCTGCCGCAGACATTTTGGCCTCGGGATTGAGAGTCGGCGACGTGACTTCCTCTGTAACAGGATTACTTTCCTTAGAAGACCTGAGGGGAGACACAGAGTGGATCTGTTTAAAGAGGATGGCACAGGAATGCAAGATTTTGTGTCTGAGTGTGTGTGTTCGTGCATGTGTGTCAGGGCTTTTGGAAAAAGTGCCAGACAGCTAGCCACTTTAAAAATAATCTAGCGCAAGAGATCAAAGACATTAAATCGCATTATCAGTGAATTCAGTGTGAAATGATGGAAGCACCTGATTAATTATTCAATGTGTAGTGTGTGCATACTGGTCTGTGCAAAGGGAGCATTTACCTGCTCTGTGGTCTCAGGTCTTTGATCTCCACATTGAGGAAAGGCAGGAAGGCTGTGCCGCAGAAGGGACAAGTGCTGTTGAGGTTGGAGTCATTTGCAGTCCAGCCAGCCATGATCTCCTCGTCATACACCAGACAGTCACACGTCTTACAGAGTGAACAACTGGACATCAGCACCTACGACAAAAAGCAGCAGACAGAGTGTAACACTCATTCGTGATAGTCTGAGTCAGTCTACGGAGGAGTGATTTTATATAAGAGGAACTTACCTCTATGGTGTAATTGGGAGTGGGTTGAAAGCGGCTGGTGTCGGGGGAGGAATCTGGAGTGTGAGGGATTTTAGAAGGAAGTGCCAAACCACCTGGATGCCATGGAGGATTATACAATTAGACACACGAGAAAGGCCAAGATTTAGCTATACATATCTGGACTAAATACAGCACAAGTGGAAAAATTAAATGACGCAGCGACTCGAAAAAGTGTACAATCAGTGGACTTTTTTTTGCTGTTTTGCTGGTTTGGTGAATCTGTGTTTCACATCGATGTGTCTGGGAATGTGCATGCACGTGTGCGTGTTCACGTGTCTATGCTTAGCATAGGGCCTGTGGATGGGTGCAGAGCAGCCCACACACTGAATCAGCCCTCACGCCTGCTGGCCTAGTTTCGCACAGAACACCCGACACTCTCCATTACCGAGTCCTACTCTTACTCTAAATTTAGATCGCCAAGAAGTGTTTTGCTGGGAACCAACACAACGCTGCAGTTAAAACAGCAATTTAATGAGTATGCCTCTAAGACATGACCTTCTCACATAGGAGATGTTTTCATAAACACTGCCAACTTTAAATAAATGTGGATTGTGCTGTTCGTCTAACGCAAACATCTCAAGATTCCATATATCAAAATAAACTAAGAGCATTATTCCAACAATATTTGTTGTGTACACTGATTAAAGGATGTGCAACAAACCAGAGAAGGAGTTGTGTCTGAACACTCTGTTGGGGGTGCCGGGGCTGCCCAGGTTGGTGTGACCCACAGTTGGGCTCCTCCTGAGTCGGGAAACGCTGCCGCGCTGGGGGGAGGTGAAACCATCTGGGTCCAGACAGGAGTCATTATCAAGCAGCGACGAGCAGTCTGCCTCTCCTGAGGTCAGTGAGGACACACTAATCCGGTCACAGTTTGTATCCTGCAGGAGAGGAGGAGGAGAAAAATCATTGTGGATGTGATCAGCAGTTATATTGGGTATATTAGTTCGGGGAAAATGCTGCACTACCAACCTGTGTTAATGAAGTCTGGGAAGACAGACGAGAGTAGAAGCGGCTGGCCTTCTCAGCCACGCCCTTCCCTGCTGATAAGAAGCTGCTCTTGAAGATGTCCAGAGTTGGGGTGAACATTGAGTCCATGGAGAATGATGAGGAGGAGGGAGTAGGTGAGGAGGGTGACACCAAGGAGGAAGGCCTCTCCCTGTCTTTGGTACAGACGCCCAGAGGAAGAGAAGGCGACGGCCTCAGCCTCTCCTTGGATTTCACAGGCAGCGGGAGGTGCGTGTTGGAGCGGAGCAGGGCGGAGGGTCGCGGTGAGGTGTGAGGAGACGAGGCGGATCGAAACAAAGGGCTCGAGGGGCTCTGCAGGTCCATGCTGGGCGTGCGGCTGCTCAGAGGGCTGTTGCCATTGTGCATGTACATCTCAATCTCTTCAGCGAGGTCACGGCGGGCCGTGGGCGTGCCGCTGTTCTCTTGATCACACTCTTGTACCTCATCTGTCGCCATCAGTGACAGGGGATCAAACCCCATCTCAATACCTGTTCTACTCACAGTTCCACCGTTGCAGCTGACACTCCTCTCTATGGACATCCCTGGTTTCTCCACTGCACCGCTGCAGCTGATACTCCTCTCCACCGGAGGTTTCTGTTTATCAGTCTCTGTCTCCTCTTCTTCTACCCCGTGCAGTCTGTCAGCAGCTAGGTGATGCTGCTTTGTTGAGCCAAGGTGAGGGACGGTGAGCCTAAGACTTCCTTGTCCACCACACAAGTCCAGAGATTTTGGCCTCTCTGACTTTGGCAGAACTCCACACAGAACGGTGTCACTAGATGGACTAGAAACCAGCCTGTTGCCATTCCCTGTGACAAAAAACAAAACATTCAGCTCCCATGCAATAAGACTGAGATCTGTGGCTTTTATAAACAATCATAATGGCTTCTTGATATTCTTCTATATAAATAAAACTTACCTGCACTGACATCTGTTGATTTGCAGTTTCTTGTAGACGGAGAGATGCTGCTGATTGGAACCACAATCTCAGGTGCTGGAGATTTAAATAATACCAAATTGTTAAAGAGGACCTATTACGCGTTTGTGCTTTTTCCCTTTCCTTGGCACGCCCTCAAACAAAGCTAGTTAGAGCGGAGCTGGAGTGGAGTCTGAAAAGTTTGGGTCAGTTGACCAATCACAACAGAGTGGGCCAGCTGATCACTCAGATTAGACTGGGCTTTTCGGGACAGAGGGTGAAAAGAGGTGCTGCAGGACTGCCAGTATGAGAAAAATAAGGCGTTTTTTGAACATTCAAGTATGAAAACATGTTCTACTAGAAACCCAAAACTCAAGTATTCACCTGAAAATTAGCATAATACGTCCTCTTTAAGGAGATACAACAATAAATTATATTATTGTGTATTTGGCAAATTTGACAAAACCTCTTGCAACATTTGATTCATGCAAAATCTACATTTCATATAGAAAATCACTAGTTGCTGGAGTGATGCCATTTGTGCCAGCATGAAGCTATGCAGTGGGGTGAAGAAGGGTAAAACTGGCAACTGCACAGTTCCTTAAGGGACAGCTGTTCAATCTTAAAATAAGGCTGTCTTGGATTCTACCCTAAAAAAGTAAGTCCACAATTAAGCCTCTGATGAAACGCCCACACCAATTAGTGAGGATTATTGATCATGAAAGCCGGAACAGAGATTGCGTCAGACACGGCGTGTTGTTATTAGCGACAGAATTCAAGACAAATCCTGTCATGCAAACAATCACCTGCTTACATAACATATTCATCCATCAACAGAATCTGTTTCTCAAAAACATTTAAATATAACAGCAAATGGACGGGCTGGAGAATACAGTACACCCACGCTGCCACATGATAACCCAGCTTTTAAAGAGATAGCGTTCATTTTGCTGCCAGTAAACTGTGATTCACTCCTGCAGAAATGGTAGCAAAATGTCAAAGATTAGGATAGAAGTTAATCCATAACTCACTGGACTGCCTCGGTCCTTTATCCTCCGCTTGCGGTGTGTTGTCACTATCTCTGCCGCACATCCGCTCCTCCTCTTTGGATAGTGAATCGTAGCCTTGGTCTGACTGCCCACCTGAAAAAGATAAGAAGCTTTACTCTTCTGAAAAACAGCTACAGTTATTTTGTTGTATTTTTCCACCTTGCTTAGTTTCCTCTCTCAGAAAGAGCTGAGTGAATAAAAAAAACCCTGATATTTAGTCTCCGTGGATTACTTTATAAGTGACAACTGATCTGAGAGTTTTTCTTCAACAGCTTTACAGCACACAACACTCCCAGAATAGAAAAGCAGGAGCAGCAGGAGAGGAATAGAGTCTTTGAAAACTTGCATCATATTCACAAGGTCAAACTGCAGGAAAAAGCACGAACCGCCTCTACTGTGATTTATTTTATCCTCGCAGAGAAGTTCTGCTTTATTCAGTTGTTTTCCCACTGAGGGAGAAACATGAAACAAGTCGTGAGCCAGATTCAAGTCCATGATGTTGTTAGAGTGTAAGAGCTTTATCCTGCTGAAAGACCCACTGTAAGCCCAGTTGTCTCCACTGCCCTTTATCTACAGTACATTAGTTATAATGAGGCAAAAGAAGAAACTGGAGAGTCGCCAAGGCAACTGATCTATTTGTTGTCCAAGTCTAACTTATATATTTTTGCAAAAAGACAACAAATTCTTGCACGATGCTGTCTTTTCTCTTTTCTTTTATACTACATGGACATGACAATGTTTTGCCCACAAATGGTCCATGTGAAATATTTTTTCCATCTTTTTGTTCAGATTGTTACCCATGACCTGCAAAGATTTTATGGATGTGCATGCGCCTCCTGATGATTGCCTAGTTTACATTTTCCCAATGTCTTTTTAATGCCATTGGAATGTAATTAGCCATTTTATCATGTATTTTTTTTATAATTTTAAAATATTAAAGAAGAGGTATTATGATTATTTGGGGTTTCTGTTTGATTAAGCGGTTCTATGGTGTAATGGTTAGCACTCTGGACTCTGAATCCAGCGATCCGAGTTCAAATCTCGGTAGGACCTGAATTTTCATAATCATAAAGCAAATACCAATATGATGATAATAAGTTAAATAACCTAATAATAAGTTAGTGTGAAGTATAAAACCAGCGACTTTTCTAACTTTAGGGGCGGCTGTGGCTCAGAGGATAGAGCAGTTTGTCCCTCAATCGGAAGGTCAGTGGTCGATCCCCAGCTGCTCCAGGTTACTTTATCATGTTGTTTTTTTATAATTTAAAATATTAAAGAGGACGTATTGTGCTTATTTTCACGTGCACATTTGGGATTTCTAGTTGTTTAAGCGGTTCTATGGTGTAATGGTTAGCACTCTGGACTCTGAATCCAGCGATCCGAGTTCAAATCTCGGTAGGACCTGAATTTTCATGATCATAAAGCAAATACCAATATAATGATATTTAGAAAACTTTAGGGTAGAGCAGTTTGTCCACCAATCGGAAGGTCGCTGGTTCGATCCCCAGCTGCTCCAGGTCACATGTTGATGTGTCCTTGAGCAAGACACTTGACCTCAAATTGCTCCTGAAGGCATAGCCATCGGTGTGTGAATGAGTATTTAGATTAGATCCTGATTGGCAAAGTTGGCACCTTAATAACCTCTGCCATCAGTGTGTGAACGTGTGTGTGAATGGGTGAATACTGACGTGCAGTGTAAAGTGCTTTGAGTGGTCGGAAGACTAGACTAGGAAGACTAGAAAAGCGCTATATAAATGCAAATCCATTTACTAGAACATTTTTACATGCTTTAATGTTCAAAAAACGCTTTATTTTCTCACGCACCACCTTTCACCCTCTGTCTGAAACGCTCTGTTTGAGCTCTTTAACTTGATTATGTTATTGATTACGTATTCATTTATACTTTTGACTGTTCAGATGAGCTGCTGTAACATTTGTCCCTTATTCGTCTCAATATGTATAGGTGACACGGTTTGGAAGAATTTCTTGGTACTGGAGAAATGTGTTTCTTTCTGTGGGTGTCAGGTGATCGACAGAAAGCAGAATGTGCAATGACATCAAAACAATTTATTTGAGTAGCGCATTTAAGTAGTTAAAATGCTAAATTAAGGTTTATGAATCACGTGGTTTGGCTACTGAAATATGAATTAAATCAAATCAAATTAAAATCAAATTTTTCCAGAGTGAAGCTGAGACAAGAGGAGCAGATGTGACACAATTAAAGGATGAGAGTGAAATAGCTCGAAGAAGAAAGGAGCAGATCTGTGTTTTCCTACCTGTACTAAATCCATCATCACTGGAGTCCATTTTGGTGAAGTCGGTGTCGATGGAAGCGCGCTCCGCCGAGTCATTGGCACTGTCCAAACTGCCATGACTGACTGTGTCAAGATCACTGCCGTCTGAAGGGAGATAACAGAAAAGGGAGAGGATGATTAAAACAAATGAGTACCAACAGGATTATGAGACCAGCTGGTATAAGAGCTCTGTGTAAACAATCACTAAATAGTGCTGTAATCGTTATCATCCACTGCAATATGCAGGAATGCTTTGAATGCCCCGTCGCTGTCATCATGACTGAACAACATAAAGGCATGCCAGAGTGCAAAAAGAGAATCAAGGTTTCACTTTGCTGTTGAATTTTAACTCAAAGGAAACCAAGATGAGGGTTGAATGAATCACATTAAATTACATATTTTCAGTTCAGCGATTGTAAATTCACCTAAGATTTATTCACTGGAATAACTAAAGGACATGCTACTCAACATGATCACATTACCATTTGGGGAATTTTGTATAAAATCCTCTTTGTGAAGTGAATGAAATCAAAATAAAAAAACAAAAACATGGTTACAGTTTAGGGTGTAAAGCATGATGTTTTCGTTAGAGCCCCTCACACAACATGTCATTATGGTAATGACAGTCTAACTGGGCTGTTGTGGGAATTAAGGACTGACATCAAGAGCAACCTGTGTGCTGTGACTGCTGGGGAGGAAAACCTCTTCACTCTGTTTAATTAGTGTCATTAAAGAAATGCGGGTTGGGAATGAAATGCACTGGAGGAGGCGGGAGTTTGGATGATCCTTCATATGAGACCAGGAAAGAAGCCTTGAAGAAGCAACCGCACTCATTTACATGTTTATTCATTTAGAACTACAGGAAGTACAAAAAATCATATACTTTCAGTTTCTCATTTATTCGATTGAAAAGTTATTACCACTGAACTTAATGCAATCTCAAACAACTTAAGACCTGATTAGTCTTGTATATAAAACAACGACAGCTGGTGTTTGTTTAAGTATTTGCAGGCAGTCAGTGTGGGAGTGCGTGATATACTGTGTGTCAGTTGTCATAACGACACTGGACAATGTGCTTAAAAATATGTTATGGCTGATAAATCGCAGGGATTTTATTTGTTTGTGTGTTTTCATTTCTGGCTGTAATCTTTGTGATATATGACTTCATATCTAACTTTCTGTGTATTTCCAAAAACTTGAGTGATAACTGTGGGGAGTATATTTCACCAGATATTTGCAGAAGTATTGCTAATAAAATTAAAAATCATCAGCCGAAATTAATAAGGAAATTAGGGGATGCCAGATATCAGTAAAAATATATATATATATATACAGTATATATATATAAAAATAAATAAATAAATAAATATATATATATATATAAATAAATAATATATATAATATAATATATATATATATATATATATATATATATATATATATATATCCCTGTGTCAGGACATTAGTATTCCTACTAGAGCTGCCCCCTCTTAGACGATAAGTCAACTAATCGTCGTTTTGGTCTTAGTCCACTAAGATTTCTTTTCTTTTTTGTCGATTAGTCGTTTTTTATGTGTTTTTCATGCTGAATGAGTTATTTCCAAGAAACTTATGAGCACATTTCTGGTAAACACAAGATTTAAAGTGGTGCTTTTGTGTGATTCTTTGTGGAGAAACTCAGATTTACAGATCTGTTGATTAAATCAACTAATCGATTAGTCAACAAAATAGTACGAGTTTAAGAATTTCTTTGGCCGAGGACGACCCTAATTCTCACCTGAAAGCTGAGGATCTCTGTGCGGTGTCCGCTGTTTTCTCCCTGCTTGCTTGAACTGGAGCACACCCAGGACCACGTTCCTCAGCTTTCCCCACAAGAAGTAGCCTCCTCTGGTGGTGGAGGGCCAGGTGCTCTCCAACACCGCCTAGAGCAATGAACATGTACAGTATATGTGGTTAACCATTTAAACTAGACTGTTCTGAGTCAGATTAGCTTCTTTATTGCTTCCTTGTGTGTTTGTACCGTACATACGAAGATCACACACCTTGTTGTAGTACCCATAGGTGATGGCGTTGGGTTGAACTCCAGCTTTCTTCATCTCAAACAACACCCTGACAGCGAGGACTGGCTGGCTGTACTGCCCACACAGCTGCAGCAACACGCGGTAACACACCTTGGACAGAAAACACCAAGATTTAAAATCTACACTACTAAATATGTATATGGCTGTCTGTACGGCTGTCTAACAGTTTCCCACCTCATCTGGAGCCTGCAGCTTCTTGTCCTGCATCTTCATCAGCACATCATAAGCGGTACGCAGAGCCCGCACCTTTGAGTGGCAGGTGTCAACAAACCCTGGCAGGCAGATGAACCAGAGGCCATAGCAGTGGCGCAGCAGACACTTGGACCACATCTGAGGCACAGATGAATAGGTTTTGGCCATCCTTTGAGCTGATTTGATCTCCTGAGATAAAAAAAAAAAAAGATCACACGTAGAGATCATTTATCATCCTCCAGCAACCAGATTTGCATTTTGCATTCACATTTATACCCGTATCCTTCATTATGTAGAATGAATGCAGCAGTAAAATAAGCTTAACTTCTTAAATTGCAAACATAAAAAGGCTCAAATAAGGATCAGATCTGACGATAAATTTAACATGTTTATCTATAATTATATGGATTCACAATAGAAAATGCTAGTAAAAGACATAGACAGTCTACTTTCTAGGAAAACTCACTACTCGTACGGCTGACCTGTTTAGAGCGCCTAAAGATGGCCGTAGGGCTGGCTGGGCTGCTGTGGCGTGAGGTCATGCCTGCTGATGGAGGATTTGGTCCCTCCAGCGGCTCCAGGAGCTCAGCATTCAGCACAGGGAACCCAGAGTAGCTGCAGAAAGACATATATTCACTCATATTATACACACAAACTGAAATAGACATCAATCCCACATAAACACTGGCAAGCCGAGTGACATGCACAATAGTTTGGCTCCGACACCCTGGAAGCTTGAGCACTGACATAAGAATCCAAAAGCGATGTGTTCCACCTCGAAATAATCACAAAGCCCTAAAGCAGTGACAAATTCTTTAACAACGGAGGCAATTTAGGCTGTGTCTCTCCTTCGAGAGCTGCAGCGTGTGCACTCAGCGTCGGCGAGAAGTGCTCTTTAAGTGTGTGTCTGTGTAAGACAGTGTAAAAGAAAGAAGAAACAGCCTTGTTTCTATCGTTAAGACATTGATCTGCAGTGTGGTACCTATAGCACAGAGGATGCTCTTCTCCCTGTGGTAGTGGAGGCAGCTCTGGGGGGTTGATATAGACCGTGTGCTCACTGCGGTGGGATTCATCCAGTTCGATCAGTCTGGTTTCCTCTGGCCGCTCAATGTCCATCTGGTTTTCAAGAGAGAAACACATTTGTCATTATTCTTCCCTCTGTTCTTTCATCTTATCTTTGCTATAAAAACATATCTATAGATGCTGATGCTGCCTGGGGGCTTATGGACATCTGATACTATACGAGCCCTCAGATCAGATCAGATATGAGGGTCAGTGAAGACAAACAGATGTCAGTAATGAGTCCATCTATATCATAAATATGGCCCGTGTCCCCACTCCATTGATCTAAAGGGCACAGCCAAGGCAGGGGCTTGATCCTACGATTCCCCCAAGACTAAATGAATCCAGGCTGCATTGACCTGGACAAAATTGATTCTCTAGGGACATGAAACAATTAAACTGTACCGCTTTGGCAGCAGTGCTTGATACTAAACTGCCACATTTCCTTCAGCTCAGAACTGGCTGACTGATCTGTTGTATGGAGAAATGCGTGCAAAGCTCCACCGCCTTCCTGCCTGTCTGAGAACAACAGCAGTAGCACTCCTTTGTGTTGCATGGCAAGGTAAAGCCATGCTCTCTTTTAGGAGAAAATCACTACTGAATAGCTGTCTAGGAGATCATAAAAAGCCTGCTACGCTGATGTGCATTCACTTGGCTTATCTGAATCGATTACCAGCTTATCTCGGACATGAGCTTCACAAAAACGCTAATATTATGGCAGCGGCTGAAAAGCTCCCCAGTGCCACTGCGTTACAGGGTTTGTTCCACTCAGTCGAGTGGATGATTCAGTCAACTAACTCTCGCTGACCTATTTGCCCCTGCTTCGATTCTGCTCAGTGTTTCTCCGCTTGTTGCCCTTCCTCTTACACCCAAGAGGTCTTTCTCAATCACGCACTCTTTGTCAACATCAGCAGCATTGACGTTGAATGAATCAATGCTTCCACTTCTCAATAATATAACCGCAGTGACCACACGTACATGAGCTCCCACTGTTCATGCAGGATGTAAATGTATGTGACTTCCTGATTGCACAAGTTTGCAAGCACGGAGAGTTTGTTTTTGGAGGAGAGGGCGATGTTTTGTCATTTTTGTGTGTTGCAAAACATGTGTAGGCAGGTTGTGTTAATAAAAGTTGTCAAATCGCCAAATGACTAAACCTCTCATTGTGTGAATGAGCACGACTAGCCCACATCCTGTGGGACTTAAGCAACAAAACTCACAACTAGGGCTTATCAATCGATTAAAATATTTAATTGCATGATTGTCCATGATTAATCGCGATTAATTGCAAATTAAATGCACATTTTTTATCTGTTCAAAATGTACCTTAAAGGGAGATTTGTCAAGTATTTAATACTCTTATCAACATGGGAGCGGGCTAATATTCTTGCTTTATGCGAATGCATGTATATATTTATTATTGTAAATCAATTAACAACACAAAACGATGAAAAATATTATCCAGAAACCCTCACAGGTACTGCATTTAGCATTAAAAATATGCTCAAATCATAACATGACAAACTGCAGCCCAACAGGCAACAGTAGCTGTCAGTCTGTCAGTGTGCTGACTTATCATTATCATAAAGTGGGCATGTCTGTAAAGGGGAGACTCGTGGGTACCCATAAAACCCATTTTCATTCACATATCTTGAAGTCTGAGGTCAAGGGACCCCTTTGAAAAAGTCCATGACAGTTTTTCTTCGCCAAAATTTAGCATAAGTTTGGAGCGTTATTTTTCATTTCACTCAACTGAGCCCGCTACAGCCTCTGAAAGATCGATTGCATTATAGAAATTAGTGACGTTAAAACTAATTTGCATAAACACATTATTATCGCGTTAACTTTGACAGCCCTACTCATTTTCTCATTTCTCAACAAGTAAGGATTGTCCCCTATGTCTTTGTTGTCCTCTCTCATTCTTCTATATTTCAGAGAGACTTTTGGAGTCAGGATAGTGCACAGTCATCTCAGCGAGAGGCAAGCACAAATAATTAATCTCACTGTCTCAGCGTCACCTCGGAGTCTCTAACAGAGTCCTGCATAACCTCTTTGTGTGGTTCATTTTAATGGCACCTGGTTCAATAATGCAGATTGCTGACACACACACTGACAGCTAATGCACATCCTCAAATCCAAAACCTCTCTTGCACTTTTAGCTCCACTCCCTTTTCCCCTTCACTTTGATATATTCAGTACAGACGAACAAAACACTGAGCTGAGTCACGCACTAAGAACAATGGAAAACACTTCACTTGGGTTCATAACGGATTCTACTACAGCTAAAAAGTGGAAAAGAGTGGAAAAAAACCATTAACCCGTACAAACATAACAGGTTTAAACTACAACACCAGTTTTGGTTGCTTACCTTGCCTCCAGTGGTGAATAGCTACCAGGCAGCAGCCATGATGACAAACAGAGCAACAGAAAAGACAAAAGGCAGAAAATCAGAGAAGAAAAAGAGGACAGCAAGAGATATACTAAAAAAAGAAGACAGAAAATCACTTTTAAAAGGACTGAAAGAACAGGGGACATTATAGATGAGAAAGGCTTGGCGCTGATGTTAATAAGTATCTTAAGGGAGGCGGTGGAGCGTTAATCACTTTGTTTATTCCTATTAGTCATTGTTATTTGCTTATTAGCTCCTTCAAATTAAACCCAAGACCTTAATAAAACATGTTAATTGAGAGGACAGCAGGTTATTAAACTTCTAAATGCCTCAGCTTTGTTTTAATCTGCAAGCAGGTGGAGACCAGACTAAATATCGTTATTGGAGCATTTGTTCCTACACAGCAGAATGATGCAGTTCTTCTGATGAATTGTCCCTGACACAGAAAATCCATATTAGAGATTCACTGCAAAGCTCACCTTATCAACACACTCATCAAAGAAAGCCAGGCTGGCGTCTTTATCACTGACAAAGGAGCACTCCTCTATGAAGCGGCTGAACATTTGAGTCTTGGCCATGAGGGAGTAGAATCTCTGGTGGGAGCGGTCTCTGCTCTTTATGAAGCCTGTGAAAGAAAACACATTATGTAAAATCAAACATGACAAGTGGTCATTAATATAAGATTAGAAAACTGGACATTCACTTATCAAGCTGTTTCAGAGCATCTGCGGGGTCAACATGAGGACTTAACCAACATTTACAGGAAATTAATAATGTGGTATGAAACTATTTGTTCCCCGCTGCTCCGCTTGCATAAGAGCACACAGATGTGCGGGGACATTGTGTGGTTAATCATGGCGGTTTCCCTGATTTGTCATCCAACCCTAATTTCCGCTGAGGCTTAAGCTAAATCGCCTGAGTCATTACAGCAATGATTTAGGCCGAATTTTGATGCAGCAGCACTCACACCATAACTCCTTGACCTACTACAGCACTGAATCAGATATAGGCACGGCAACAATAGCTTGTCAGCATGTTTTTGTGACTGCACGCAGTATAACATTGCAGACTGAAGTGTACCTTGGATGTCGAAGAGGGAGCTGGCATCGGTGGTCTTCTCAGAGGGGGCTTGGGTGATGGGCAGCAGGTAGGAGCGGTAGCCTCGTAGGATGGCCGCCATGAAGCTCAGGAAGGCCTCCTGGATCTCCAGCTCCAGAGTGTGGAGACTCTTCCCGCCGTTGAGCTCGCTGTCAGTTACCGTGTGCTCCATGTGCACATCTTCACGGTTCAGCTGACCACCTGAGAGCACACAACAGTAGATTAAGCAAATAAAAACAACTTGGCAACAAATAATTGTTTATTAGAAACCACACAACTACAGCACAGATTGAGCTCGTCACAAAATATTGAGTGGAGGACAAGAAAAGTGAGTTGTTTTTCTATTTAACCAGCACTCAGCTCTGACTACCAGCTTCAGGCCTACATTAGCTAACCAAATAACACCTATTTCTAAAACACAGAAAGCTGAAATCATTTTTGTATTAATTTCTGTTTTTTTGTTATTGTATGTTTCAGTATCACTGGCCAACATTACATCATTATATTTTCAGTTCAGCCAAAATGGAGTGTGAAAACACCAAAGGTAGCCTAAATGTTAATCTGTCGCAACCAAAGAGCTCCTTTCTAGTCTGGGATTCATTTTGCATCGAGGTTTAACCGTCACAAAGAAAAAAACAAACATGGTAAGAGGCAGATATTTCTGATTTCACTGTAGACAGACCATAATAGACCCTAATACATTCAGCTACCTGATACGCTGAAATGTGAGTAAAGGACAAAAGCAATTCTGGGAATCACTGTAAATGATGAATCTAAGTAGATGAGGCAGGTTGAGCAGGAGTGGATAAAGACTATTCTACACTTCATATCTCCTGGGATACACTTAACATCATTAGTTTTGGTTTCATATAACAGTGTAAGCATCCAATGAGTTTGTTCCTGTAAAACTGACTGTATAGGCTGACTCAACAGACTCAAGTAGCGAGCATTTATTATTCATGAAACCACAGATAAAATGACACAGCATCAGACTGGACTTACCCTCAGTGAGCTGCTGATGGAGCTTATTCAGGGTATTCAGAAGATGTTTACAGGCTCTCCTGGGCAAGATTTTCCACGTTAAAGCCTTCTTGTCGTCTTTTCTGAAAGCACACCATATGGTTTTCTTTATATGGGAGGACAGTCAAGAAATATTGCAAAAGGAAGGAGACGGACTCACTGACATCAGCACTGACAATTTAATCTCTCTAGCTTTTGAATTGATGTGAGAAGCCAATAGTTAGCCTATGTGTACATTAATAATATTTCACATTCCAGCTCGTATCATTGCATAAGAGGCTCTCACTGACAGATACAGATAACCTTGGGAAGAATTTTCACCATCAGACCTATAAAAACCTAAACCGTGAGAAGATGATTTTTGGCTGACTGTCTTAGAGTTGAAGGTTGAAAGCGGTTGCAGTTAGAGGTCACTTACTGGGAGATCGTGTTGGTGTCCAGATCCACACAGCTGATGTCAGCCGGGGGCACATAGAGGTCAAAGTATCGGGAGTCCACACCCACTATGAAAGGGCATGGTGCACTGAGCACACCGGCCAGAGCCAGCGGGCACAGAGGGATGTAGGGGCACGGCCAGTGGAAGGGGAAGATCATCTGAAAGGGAGGATCAATACATCACAATACGATCGATACATACACTACATAGATAGAGTCCATTTAAACAGCAAACTAGTAATATTTCTTATTTAGTCATCTTTTTTTCAGAACTTCATGCGCATATTTCTTTGAAGAGCGCTTTTCAGAGGTAATTGTTGTCGAACATCCATAATACCAAAGGGTCCTCTTTGATGTGATTATGGGTTCATTGACGCCGCAGCTCTGCCTCTTACATCATCCGCCATTGTAGCTATAATCACATTAAAGACCACCCTCTTTAGTGGTATTACCAGGAAAAGTATAAAGGAAAAAAAAGAACAAAAGACTTACAGACACAAGGGCTTCTGTAACACTGGTGAGCACAGCTGGACGCAGGGAATGAACCAGGATCTTGTGCTCTGTGACTGCCAGCACCAGCAGAGTGGCTGCGTTCTTCGGGCCCAGATTCAGTAGCAATGTGGAGAGGCTCCCACCGCTAGACAGGCAAATGAAAAAAAAATTCTAGATCAAGACTCAGGTAAATATAGTATGTCTTCGTGCTATAATGTGACATTTTTACTGATGTTTCTCTACCTGAGAGGCAGTGGAGAGGACACGGGTTGGCTGAGTATCAGGCTGTCATGTGGAGACAGCTGTGGAAGACAGAGCGTTAGAGCGTCAGCGGGAAGAGGATTTAGCTCGTGACTACGGCATGTTCAAAGACATTCATGTCAAACCAAAATGAAGTCATTAGTTCATTCATCAAATTTTCAGCTCACCTGCACTAGGATGCGTGGTCTCTGAATGGAGGGGAATGGCACATTTTGCATGAAGTGAGAGATGTGCCTGTGAATGAAAAAAAATAATCACTTAATAAAGCATGTAAGGACGAGACCGGAGACGTGATAGATTTCAACAAAGACAATGAATGTGTTAAACATTGCTAACTTTTCAATAGGCAGGGCATGTGGTCCAGAGATGGAGTATCGGTAGAGGAATGTGAGAAAGCTCCTGAAGGACTGGAAGAAGGGCCAGTGGGAGAGCAGACAGATGCTCTTGTTGCTGTAAACACTCCTGGTCCCGTCAGGTCCGAGATCAACACTTGGCAGGCCGAGCTGTGAGCGCTGACGCTCTGACAGGTCCTCCTCTGAGTAAGGCTCATAGAACTGGATGGCTGCTCCGTACACCTGCAAGCAAAAGGATCACAATGTAAGTGTTATGATCCGCATAAAGAATATTGAACACAAGTACACAAACAAAAAGACTTGTTAACATCCTGATGCAAACTTTACAAAGACACAAACCACAGCAGTCAGAGGTCCTTTGAAAGATGTTATTCAGGTGAACTGTTGTGGCGGCTCCACTAGAGAATTTTCATCATAATAAATCAGCTAAATCACATTCAGTCCTTTGAAGCTGTTCCTCCCAAATAAATAAACAGATCATTCCAGGCATGAAGTACCAGGAGACTAGTCTGAAGAAGACTGGAGGTCACAGGGAAGAAAGAGTGAGCACTGAGGCATTCAGCATTTAAAACTTAAGCACCGGCCCAAGTGGTGCATGAGCTATCCATTATTCAAAAGATGAGCTGCAAAAAAAATCTTTTATGCTGCATTGCTTTCAAAGACTTAGAGCCTTTTTTAGTATTCCAAACGCAGCCTTTAGACCATTTTTGATTCCAGTCGGAGTTTAGACATTGATTAAGATTGTCTGGCAATTCTTCGAAAAACTACTGCAGTTCATCAACAAACTAGTCCATAAGGGATACTATTGCACAACAAGAGACAGAGGGGGGAGATGAAGATGGAGAGGCTGGCTGAAATGAAGCAATTAAGGGAGAATTTATGTATTTAAGGGTAGAAAACCGATGCCGACTTTGGGGGAACTACCTAATTAATGATGATGTAAATGAAACATAGCAGGACTCTGAACGGAGCGGTGGTTTCCTCGGCAAAATCAGTACACGTTTGCAGGTTTCTGTGTGTTTTGCAAAGGCACAAGAGTGATTATGAAAGATTATGAGAAAGAAACATGGTTATTGGTAATGTAAGGTAATATAAATATTACCTTTTCTCCAGAGGCACCAGTCAGCACAAATGTGGAAAAAACAGGCAGGGAGTGTTTGGTGTGTGCTGGCCAGCACTCGACCGTTGCCCCCATGGGCAGGCAGAACATAGGCACTGACTCAGGCAGTGGGAAGGACTCATAGTCCTCTTTGGGGTACCTACACAGCAGACCTGGACACAAATACACACATCACAGTCAAAAAACATAACTCCCTTAAAGTACTTGAATAAAACTGACATTTCATCAATCAATTCCACTTTACCTGCTTTGTATGCGATTGTGTTTGCTTTAGCCAGAGACTTCTTATAACAAAGGTAGACTGAGGATCCCCACTGGAATAAGAGATAAGACATCACAGATCAATCAAAACCTGCATTATTCATACAGACACTAGAGATATATCTGTGATCTCAGAGATCTGTCCCACCATGCTGCTGTTGAGGTTCTTGTCCACCTTGCAGAAGGTGTGAGGGGGCGTCTCCCCCTTGCCGGGGATGATGATGCAGACATCAGTGACGGCCAGTGACGTGTGCGGCTGGCTCTTCGCCGCGCGGCGGTAGGTGATGTAGATGCGTTGGGATGACGAGCTGCTGATGTTGGCAGGGCGACCTGAGGGCGTGGTCTGGACGAGGTGACATCCAGGTTTCAGTTTCTCTTTCCACTCATACAGAACCCTGAAATACAAGGCAGTGACCTTTTTATATGATCCTTTTGAAACGAGACATTCTTTGATAATGTATTCATTGAAGAGAAGTCAGACTAGAGGATGTGTTTAAGAGCAGATTATAGTGACCCAGTGGCAGAGAAGTGATTAGTGGTGCTGGGTGAGTAAAGGGGTCAGCGGTGAGGATTACTGCTTACCCAAGATCTGTCAGTGGAGGCTTATCTCTGCCTCGCTTGAAGCACAAGAATATCTGCGGGCCCCTGAGGCTGGCTCCGTTGAGCTCTGCAGAGAGGCCTGAGGGGGTGCTTTCGACGCAGGTGAAACCCAGAGGTACTTCTTCACCCAGGGAGCGTATCACCACAGCTACGTCGGTGATGGGGGCTTTGGGTTTCACAGACTTGGGGCCGGCGTCGTCAAAATGGAGCTCCTCCTCCAGAGGCTTGGAAGAGTCGGTGAGGCCGGCAACCACAAAGTAGTCGGCTACACGAGGCCCTTTATCCTCCATCATTTCCCATTCCTAAAAAATAGAGAAGGGGAGAGGATTCATCCATTATGCATTTTAATCATGTTGCTAGCTGCTTAAAAACAAAAGAAAACGGGCCTTTGACATCAGGAAACAACCTGGCTGAGCATACTAGGCTGGCTAAGACAGCATCACCTATAAAATCACTCTCTGAGCACAATGTATTAATTGTCTCGCTGCTCCAGTTGTTGCATAACATAGATTCCATGCAGCATGTAAAATAGACATTACTTACATTACAAATACACACCATACTGCAGAAACAGCAGAATATAATGAGAGCATCTGGAAGCATTTAGTGTGCATTCCTGTCTGCAAAAACACCATATTTCAACAAGAAATATGGGAGGGCTTAAGACCAATGACCTTGCTATATGCCATGACCGATTATGTAAAATAAAACACATGCCTTTGTAGAAGAAAAAAAAAAAGAAAGAAAAATGTGCAGAAAGGAAAAGTACCAGAACTATAATGGAGCATTGGGAAATGAAGAGAGGGTGCAGTGAAGTGCAGCAAAAAGCCTTTTTTCTGCGCTCTCAGCGAAGTAATATTCAGACAACATATATTCTGCGCTCAACAATGTCGTGAAAAATGAAAGCAACAGAGCGAGCGCCTGTGAGTCAGCTTGTTATAGCATTATCACAAAGCATGGAGCCCTGGAAGCCCTCTCAGCGCTGGGCCGGCTTATTGTGCTTCAGCTGAAGAGTCTGCTTTATCTCTCTCAGCAGTTCCTCCACACTCACTAGCAAACCGATAAACAGCCGCCTATTATTTCCCCCACTGGGATTTAGCATAAAGTTATTCCCCTCCTCTGCACTGGATGTGTCACTGCTAGAACCCATGGCACACATGAAGCTGTGACCGTATCTCACCCACTTAGGACTTTGGCTTCCACTGGCTTTAAAGCTAATGGAGCTGTGTGCCGTTCCCCCATGTGGCTGAGTGATGGGACAGAAAGCTAAGCACTGCTTACAGGGTTAGGGCGTCAAACTCACCACTAACATGGAAAAAGGAAGATAATCTGTAGTAGCAGGCACGTTTCTGAGCCTGAACCGGAACACCATCCAAAACAATTTACGAGCAACATTCAGTCAGATATATTTTGAGTTGTCTTTTATGACTCATAATCACAAGGTTGTTTATGGTCTTGCAGTGTTTTGGCCTAAATGTGTTTATGAGTGTTTCCCCTGATTAGCTGACAGCTGTTTTGATGTGAGTTATTTGTGCTCTGCAGTGTTGAGCCTTGAGGGTATACCCAATGACTCAGCATGCAAAACTACTGCGAAAAAGTTTTCAGCTTTTTCTGATCTTCTTCAATACAGTTTTTTTTTTTTATAAATATGCATATATATAGGCCTACATTTTGTTTGCACTTATGTATTACTGTGTTTGTTTTCTTATGCTTCTTTCGTTCGCTCTGGTTTTTCAAATTGATTGAGCTGTGTTGAGATTGAATGTTTATGAGCTGTACAAACAGAAAACAGGAGTTGAGACACTTTGTGATGCAGGTTTAAAGTCTTTTTTCTATGTTGCTCCATTGGTTCCTCTTACACACTAATAGAAACACATTTCCACATTGATTTGTCTACAAAAGAAGAAATATGATGGTCTTTTCTTCATGTATTATTATTATTATTATAATAGACCTTTTTGACAGCAAATAATGTCTTCAAATATATCCCGTCTCTCCAACACAGTAATTATGATAAAGGATGAAAATCATATTTTCATTGTAATCTGTGTTAACAATCCCTTTTATTTCATTTAAGAAAGTTAGAGTTCAACATGTTTCTGTTCTCTAGCTCCACCTCTTCTTTAATGTGACGCAACACTTCAAATGAAGTACCTGCTCCCAGTAGGTATCGCATGATTGCTGCTAAATATACAGCCGTTGGCATGGCAGATGTGTCGTATAATACTTGGAAGGTTCAGGATTAAATATAGATGTAATCTCCAGCTCCAACTACGACTACAGTACATCATCCACTGCGTCTATTCCTCCCACTCAACAGGACGCAGAGGAAAAAAAATTATAACTAATCCTCGCCATAGCAACGACATGAAAACTGAAAGACTGAACATTTCGCACTCTGGTGCTGAATCAAGTCGGGAACATTGTTAGATACAAGTCGACTAATGGGCTGTGTTGATGCCACAGATGTATTCTGTTCAGAAAGGCTCTGTGAATAAAATGTTTTGAACATAAATATTAACAGATGTACCCTGAATATTAAAAAGCACAGCTATCACAATAGTTTCTCTGGTTTATCTCATATTTTTTCATGTTATTGGCCTTTTTGTTGTATTGACTAGAAAGCTATTCATCTCACCTCTCAGTAAACGATGTTTTTTGTGAGTTTTCTATTAGTGTCTGAGGTTTATATTGCTGCGGAGGCTGCTCCAGATTAGAAATAGCCTTTTGCTGTCATGCGTTGTGTGCTTTGTTTTGTTGATTTTAACACAGTATTGCATCCCTTTGATTGTTCAGTCCATCAATCTAGAAATACTTCTAAAATCCTTCGAGCCATAATGCCTATAAATAAACCGGATTCGACCAGACTTGATATTTCATTTTCTACATGATTTCCAACTCTCTTCCTCCTACCTCACTTATTATTGCAGCAGGCAATCCTATGTTAGGCCATGACTGGAAGTGAGTCACTCACGGCCTCCCCAGAAACTGCAATCTTTTCATTCACCACAGTTTTCTTCATAAGAGCAGCACAAATAAGGACACAGCGGATTTCCTCTTCTTGAGAGCCAACAAGGCAACTTCCCTATTCACATCCACTATTGTTTTTATGAGTCACCTCCGACCATCAGCTATGCAGAAATGACAGATTGTCAGTCATGGTTTATCATAATGTTTCCAACATTTCGCCCTGATGGAGCCACAAACTTTGATTTTGATTTTTTGTCGGAGAATGTCACACTTCATATTCTGTATCTGCTGGTCCCAGTGCTTCCTTTAAAATATTGCACCATTATAAATGTAAAAACTGTTCATCACTTCAAACTCTTTTCGTTGTAGTTCAACCGGATATATTTGTTATTTAGAGAAACCTTGGAGTCTTGACTAAAGTCTGAAATAAACTAGGAATGCACCGATACTGGATCGGATATCGGGCCGATACTGACTCAAATAGATGGATCGGATATCGGTGATCTATTCAATTCTATGTTTATATATACTATATATATATACATACTGGAATTTGAATTCCTGTTTAAATTTTGACCAATTTTTTGCTGCATTAATTAGTAATTCCTTTTAATAAAGATTTTTTAACAAGTTGCTGGAGTACAATTTATTATTTTAATAATAAAGAACAATTAAATAGATTTATATCTTTGTATTTATTGGTTACATTTTGTTTTACAAAGTTAGAAAAGCAATGTTTAAGTTAAGTCTGATGTTACTTTACACATAAAAGAATGATCCCAGTCACTTCCACACAGTTAGACATAGAGCTTATTAATTAAACACTGGTATCAGATCAGTACTCGGTATCAGCCGATACTCAAAGCCCAGGTATCGGTATCGCTATCGGGACTGAAAAAGTCAGATCTGTGCATCTCTAGATTTTAACAGTGTTCATCCACATAGAACCAGTTTGTGAAGATAGAGCTGCCAATGGGTTCGTCAGGTAGAACAGGCTCAATTTTGATAAAAAAAAATAATGGAAACATCTTATTTGTTTAAAGCTTGAACAGTGACTGGCTGGAATGCGATTAAAGTCAATATGGAGGTTATAATTTTTATAATTATATATTTATAAATATTTGTTTTTTTTCCTCCATGCCTTTTTGATATTTCATTCAAGAAACAATTATTTTTCATCATTTTTCCTTAAACAGTCATGCAGGATGTTGACACTGCATGTGACTTGAAATAAAGGTCTTTTGACTTTGCTTTGAGCATCATCACAGTGTTGTTGTGCTGATGGCCCAGTAGAGATACACTGTTAAGAATTTACCAGTAAAATAACAGTAAAGAACTGGCAGCAGGGTTGCCTTTATGTTACTGTTAAATTAACATTATTATACTATCGCTGAAATTTACAGCTTTGTACTGTTAATAAAAAATACAGTTTTAACTGTTTTTTTTAAATTAATTTCACAGTAAATTTACTGTTTAAAGATACATTATATAGCTGTTTTTCACCTTTCTTTTACATTATCTTACTGATTTGTTTTAATGCACTATTTAGGTTGTATTTTTTACATACATTTTAATAAACATTATTTTTTGCCTAGATAAATAGACTTAGCAGGTTACAGACATAGGAATAGTCACACTAAATACAATTAAAGGCACTTGCTAGGAAAAAGGCTGTAATAGACTTGTTGACACTTTTCCCAAAAATGTCTGTCTCTAGCTGGCTACAAGCACAGAATGCAAACCATAACAACATGTGAGTGAAGAACAATAAAGCTAATTCACTGATTTTACAATCATGTACAATGTACAAGCCTCACATGAGCAGATCAGGTCCCAGAATTAAAAAGATACTGCATGAAACTGTTACTGATGATACCTTAGACAGTTGATCAGCAGTAAAGTGATGTTTTTTAAGAATTCATTATAGCTCAATTAAAAAAACTTTAACAGGTTTTCTTTTGTATTAACAGTAAAGCACTGTTTTTAGCAATAACAGGTTAATACTGTTGAAATCTTGCTGTAAATTAACAGCAATTGTTTACAGTGTAGAGGCAGTGGCTGCTGGACAGTCAGTATAGTCTCTCAGGCTGTGCAGAGGATTAGAGGGCTCTGTTAACAGCAGGAGGGCAGGGAGGAAGGGCAGACTGATCTGGAGAGGAAACCACCACAACATTTCTCATTTCACTCAGCATCTGTTCCATCTTATAGCCATGAAGACAACCCTCACCCTCATCAGCCATTTGCATTCCTCATGTTTGACAGGGGGGACCCTGGCTGCTTGATGAGGAAACCACACACGCCCAAGATAAATAGAGCAGAAAAATGAAGGAGAAAATACTCTGGAAACGTACTATAAAGAAGCCTGCAGGATAAGCTTGTTGCAACGCTTGCATTTTGTGCATTGGTCATATTTGTTTACCACAAAGCCATGGCGTTTGATCCTTTGAAAAAACACAACTGACCATAGCGACCACAATACTACAGAGGGGTTTTCTCGTATGCCCACATCACAAGAAGCCATCTTATATGGAGCAAAACACACGATGCAATAAAACAAGCCTCCATATGACTTGTTTGTTACCAATATAGTGAATCACACACAGGCTGGGATGCTCACTATAAATAATTAAATTATTCTTGCAATGCATATAGCTAGAGGACAATAATATAACATATTTACCGTGTCCGTCAATTGTCCTATAATAAAGCATCCAACATCAACATAATAATAAATCAAAGGGTTTCATCACATCATCACAAATAATACCACAACATGTTCAAACATAAACATGTGAAACAGCTTAATTATAAAAGACAGGGTGTGTGTGTGTGTGGGCGTCGTTTGTTTTTATTCTCAATAAAAGAAGAATCTACTCACATGTCGATTGAAAGATGATCTGTCGAATATGAGTCCAAACAAAACACAGATTTCTGCGGATAAGAAGGATTATTTTGTCGGATTTTACTGCGTCTTTTTTTTTTTTTTGAAATCCCTGTCTAAATTTGTTACAATAAAATAATAATAATTCACAGCAGGATGGATGAATGCGAATAGCCCTCTGTAGTGCCGAGCAGCGCTTTATCCAGACCTGCGCGCATCACGTGACTGATTACAACCCTCGCTGACGTCACTGATGACACTGCTGCTGGCAGCTGTGACAGAAGAACAACGTCTGAGGCTGTCTGAGGAAACATCACAGGTTTACTCAACTACTGCACTACTGCGTACAGGAGAAATATATATATTAGTAGTAGTAGTAGTAGTAGTAGTATTATCATTATACCTGACGCAATATTCATATAATAATAATAATAATAATAATAATAATAATAATACTAATAATAATAATAAAAAAGTGTTATGATCCACCCTTGAATTTTTGACCGAAACAAATTATTATTTGTATTATCCCTGACGCTATATTAATATAATAATAATAATAATGATAATAATAATAATAATAATAAAGTGTTATGAGCCCCCCTAGAAATATTTGACCAGAAACGAAAAAAACAATTATTAGCATCATATTTATATTTAATTTATGCAGCTACAAGTTGATTTATTTTCTTTGGACATGAATATGTAAATCTGTTCACTTGGTCTACAACTAAAATTCTTTTTTTTTTTTTTTTGGATTAATTGTCAACAAAATAGTGACAAAAAAAATGCCTGATATAATTTCCAACTGTCCAAGGTGACCTCTTCAAATGTCTTGTTTTTGTCTGATCAACTGTCCAAAACCCAAAGCTATTCAATTTACTACAAAGAAAAAAAAACATCAGATCATCATATCTGGGAAGCTGGAAACAGCAAATTTAGGCTTTTTTTTTGCATAAACAATAATTATTCAGTTATCAAAATAGTTGCCAATCAATTGACCATCAATTGACTAACCGATTAAGTGTTTCAGCTCTATTTTACAAATAATATCTAAATAATAGTGCAGTCAGACCATAAAATATCCACTTAGTGTCAAAAACCGAATTTCCCCTCAGGGACAATAAAGCAATATTTATGACTGATATCTTCAACATACAAACATTACAAGTACAGTTTGAAAAAAAGAGTTGTGAAATCACCCCAACATCACTCATGTATCACAAATGATGCAGTATATGGGGATGGCTAATCTCTAAAATATTTGAAGTGCAAAGCATAAAGGAAAACAACTAACTTTTGTTAATAACAATTGCTATTTGTTAGACTTGGACTGCTGTAGGGATTTTAAGCTGCAGTCAACAGACATATTCAGGATGTCTCATGGTTGGAAAGGCTGAATTGGTGCAGAAAAGTGTCCATGCCTGAGGCCAGAGACAACATGGCCTATTGTCTTGCCCTCTACTGCCCTTGTGTGGTCATCACCAAGACATACAGCTCTGTTGAAAGTTACAAATGACCATATTTGTATACTGGAAGATTGCAGATTTTGCTATGTCATCTTTGATGTTGTAATTATATGTTAATGAAATCCACATTGCAGATTGTTTTTGGTCATGACCGTCACTAAATCAAAAATGTTATTACCTTTACAGAGATGTAGAAAGTTAGAAAGTGAGAGTTTATGAAAAAAAAAATGGATATAAGAGCAGATATACACATTTCCAATGGTTACCTTTGTCCTATTCGAGTTGAAAAGCTCTGGTTGAATATAAAAAAAATAAAAGTATGGCGAGTCTGAATGATAATTTGAATACTTCAGATTGATTGCCTCAGCAGCAACAGACAGTCTAGGGGTTTTCATTTGTCTGTGTGAGATTGAATCACACACAGATTGAAAGCCCGACTCCAGTCAAGGATATCTGTGTAGAAAGAAAAATCATCATCTGCCTTCCTCTAAGGCTTCTTCATCACACAGAGATGTTGTCTGGTATTTCAGATGTACATGTGTCCACAGAAAGTGAGACAAGGTGCTGGACAGGTAAAATCTCTGAAGTTAAAAGGGTTCATATGAATTCAAATTATTTGCTAATTATCTGCAGTTTTAAAGAAAACTTCATAAAATGACAATTTCATTTAGACTTTACTGAAATGTCTCAAGGTTCAAGATTCTTTATTTGTCATTGTCAACAATGCTCATAAAATATGTATATATTAAAGGGGAAATCACACAAGTAAAAATAAAAGCAAAGTAAAATAATGCAGTTAAAATACAGGTCTTAAATATAAACATAAAAAAAATTAGGGCTGTCAATCGATTAAAATATTTAATCACGATTAATTGCAAATTATTCGTTCAAAATGTACCTTAAAGGGAGATTTGTCAAGTATTTAATACTCTTATCAACATGGGAGTGGGCAAATATGCTTGCTTTATGCAAATGTATTTATATATTTATTATTGGAAATCAATTAACAACACAAAACAATGACAGATATTGTCCAGAAACCCTCACAGGTACTGCATTTAGCATAAAAAATATGCTCAAATCATAACATGACAAACTCAAGCCCAACAGGCAACAACAGCTGTCAGTGTGTCAGTGCGCTCACTAGACTATGACTTGCCGCAAACTGCATGTGATTATCATAAAGTGGGCATGTCTGTAAAGGGGAGACTCGTGGGTACCCATAGAACCCATTTTCATTCACATATCTGGAGGTCAGAGGTCAAGGGACCCCTTTAAAAAAATGGCCATGCCAGTTTTTCCTCAACAAAATTTAGTGTAAGTTTGGAGTGTTATTTAGAAATTAGTGGCGTTAAAACAGAGGTGTAGACAGGAATTTAGTATGTATAGAGAAGTAACATCCCACTTGATGATTTAGCATCCAATTTTATGGAGGGTTTCATGAGAGTCTTCTAAATCCACCTTAATGTTCTGGAAAATAAATAAACAAACTCAAAAAAGGCTCAAAGCCCTTTAAGATATTCTGTATCTTCTTACCCCGTTGTGTAATATTTGATATTCCAAGATTACTTTTATGATTGCATCATTGCTTTAAAAACAAAACTATTGGGTTTGTGAGGGAAAACAGGTTAAATATTGACTAAAATAGGAATTCAGCAGAGGTCTCCATATCTACCACGATAGTGTTGTCTGGATGAACACATAAATAAACTCAAAAAAGGCTCAAGGAACAGTTTGTTTATTTGTATCTGCATTGCCTGACAGCAGTCATGTTTTAATGTAGTTTTCTTCTCTTCCATTATGTCAAGATCACTAAATGCTTTTGTTACCAAACATAACAAATGTTTTGCAACTAAAATCCGATTTGACGTTACTGATAGAGATACTGCAGCTTCACTGAAAGGTTGAATGAATGATTTGAATGATGAATTTGCAGACATATGAAATGTGAAGGGCTGCCTGTTTTGAGGATGTCTTCCTGTATTACCTTAAAGGATTGGTTCACATGTTTTCCAGTCTGTCTTAAAACAATATTCACATTACAAGATTCCTTTATAAGGTGTTTCTGATGGGGACAGAATCTGTACCTAAGAATACATTCAAAGGTGTATCTGAAGGTAATATGAGGTCTCAGCAGTCTGAGTTAGAAAAATCAAGTAGGTATTTTCAAAAGTTAAAGTCTTTTTCCCAGGACAGTTTTTCCATGCTGAGCTGCACCGGAGGGATAGAAACACAAAAAGGGAATTTTGTACTAAAAAGACTTAACTTGTCTCACTCCCACTGTTGAAGCCTCATATTAACTTCAAATAAGCCTGTTGAATACATTTTTAGTACAAAATGAGGAGTGTGGATTTTGTTCCCCATCACTGACACTGGAAGCAGGTTAATAAGGGAACATTAATGAACAGGAGGAATGATTACAGCAAGAAGAACTGTTAGATGGCAGCTGACTATTGTTTTAAAAGACCAGTGTGTAATAATTGGGATCTACTGGCAGAAGAATGGAATATAATATATAACATATTAATTATAGGGCTGTCAAAGTTAACGCGATAATAACGCATTAATGCAAATTAGTTTTAACGCCACTAATTTCTTTAACGCATTAACGCAATCGATATTCTGGAGATAGTACCTGGCTCCGTTTTAAAGCTAGAGTGAAGATACTGGTATCATATGAAACTAGACCTAAAGAATCCATTGGTACCAACCAATGTCATACTATCTTGTCGCGAAGGAGGCTGAATAAAGCTCCAAATTTAAACACAATTTTGGCAAGGAAAAACTGTCATGGACATTTTCAAAGGGGTCCCTTGACCTCTGACCTCCAGATATGTGAATGAAAATGGGTTCTATGGGTACCCACGAGTCTCCTCTTTACAGACATGCCCACTTTATGATAATCACATGCAGTTTTGGGGCAAGTCATAGTCAAGTCAGCACACTGACAGCTGTTGTTGCCTGTTGGGCTGCAGTTTGCCATGTTATAATTTGAGCATATTTTTAATGCTAAATGCAGTACCTGTGAGGGTTTATGGACAATATTTGTCATTGTTTTGTATTTCCAGTAATACATATATACATGCATTTGCATAAAGCAAGCATATTTGTGCTTATTGCGTATTTTTGTTAGCTTAGAATGAGCCGTTTATATCTACATAGGGAGCAGGTCCTCTTCACGGAGCTGGCTGCCATGTTTCTACAGTAGCACAGAACGGACAAAGCAAACTAACTTTTCATGCTTTAGCCAGAGTCAGATAACGTTTCTCGTTGCCGTCGCCCCCGCTCTCTCTCTCTTGCTTCACCACTCACTTCGCTCATACCAACACAGTCTACGCTCTGGCTCTGCTCCAAATGACCTATGCTACTCTTACAACAACTGGCTCTATAGAGGGCCATTCACGTTTTCATGTTGGGCATTGTAGCTCTCCTCCACGCTTGGCACACGGGAGAAGCTTCAGTTGGTTGCAATCTGCAACCTCACTACCACCAGATACCTACACACTGCTCCTTTAAGACAGACAGCTGATCATAACAACATTTTATGTCATGGTCAGTCATGATCTCTGACTTCCTGTAACTGCAATCTATTCCGATCTATTCTGCGTTTGTTACTGTCTAAAACATGAGTCAATGAATGAAGTCACTGCCTCTGCAGGAACATGAATATGTGGCACATCACATGACCTAGCTCAAGAGCTACAGATCAAAATACAGTCAGCTTCTGTGGGCGTTCCACTCCATCAAATAACACGGAGAATGTAAAGATGAAGCCTGTGATGAAAGCTTGTCAATACCTACAATATTTCTGCTGTCAAAAGCGGAAACAGAGCATCCATGGCAACAGCCTATTTCTAAAAGGTAGACTACCTATTAGTAAGAGAAGGAGTAGATTTAAGCTAAACAGGGTAATTTGAACAGCATCTTTTACAAACATTTGACAGACAGAGAGAAGGAGTTTTCACAGGAACATCATCTTCTGTTTTCACTCAGGATATTCTCATGGGGCTGCATGGAAAAAAAGAAGAACCAGTCGTGTTGGGGGTTATTTTGAGGTTTGAAATCAGACCAGTACTGTGACAGCTTGTCTCATGTAAATACAATCTGTCATCTCTGACAGTGAGACAGCCTGTCATTAGTTATGATGAATAAGGGCACTGTGAATTATAGACAGATCTATTTAGTCAATACTGGAAAAATACAGATGAAATTACCTTATAATGGGGACTGCTCCGTTGATGGTGTGAACCTATTGTTGATGGTAATTTACATGGTTCAAGAGGAATAAAAAAAAAAATTTAAACTCTTGAAATGAGCTTCAATAAGGCTGGAAAAACATCTATCAGACAGCTAAGAGAAAATGCTGTATCAGAAAATAGAAAAAGCTCAACACAATGCTAATAATGTGTCATGTAAGCCGCACCACCATCATAAAGTTGAAATATTTTAGTTGTTATTGAAAGTCAGGGTCGTGACCTACCCAGGGTTTATGTAAGAATTGTCCATATCGGACTAGTTCACCACCATTTCATAAAAAAATCAAGGTACTATCATCCATAAAATAAGCTTCCATGCTGCCTTCAACTTTAACCTTGTAAAGCAAAGATGTCAGTCAGTCATTCTTCAAGCTCCAGTGTCCATTAAAACAGACTTTCAGTGTCCCAGGCCTCTTTCTTTACAGTCATATAATGCAAAATTTATTTAAACATTTTTCAATTTAAATTTGGCAAGTGTGTGAAGCCTGTATACTGTATGTACTTGGTTTCGTACTTAAATTGCATTTGCACTTAAAGTAGCAGTAGGCAGAATATTTTTGGCATCATTGGGCAAAAATTCCATAATAACCTTTCAGCATATTGTATTTAGATTTCTGCACCTCTTCATGTCTCTGTTTTCAGGCTTTAAAAAATCTATCACAATGGCGGTGGCGTCACAAACTTTCTCATTTTACAGCTAAACCGTACACTACAAGATGATAGGCATTAACGTAACATAATATTGATTCATATTTGATCAGCGCTGCCTAGTTTGACCGTTTGGTCGGAGTTTGCGAGTGATTGACAGCTGTCTTTTATAGACAGCAGATGGACAGCGGACCTCAGATCAGCTCTGACTGGTTGTTTTCCTCCGGTCTGTGAAATCTTGCAGACACTGTTAGGAGCACTGGAGGACACAGAGGCACATGATTTTTTTCAGGTTTCCTGTTTCATGTACTACTGTCAGGATATAGCGACCGTTTTATAAAAATAACCTTTTTTAATCAGATTTGCTCCAATCTCGTCTACTTCAGCTTTAAATAATACGCTACTAGAATTACTCCTTTAACTTTTGGTAGCCAGAATTCAGAAATATCACTGTCATAACACACAGAATCAACAATCAACTGATAGCATAAGAACTGTCTCTCCTGTCTGCAGTGCAGGCTCTTCTCATATCTGCATATATTTTTTCATTGCTTTTATCGTTGATTGTATTTTCAATGCTTTTATCCTTAAGGTCTCTGCTTTAACTATTGCCTGCCCAGGTCCCACAGATTAGCCTTTCTGGTTAACTCTGGCATATTTTCAGAAATGTTATTAATAAAAACCTGTCAAATAAAGTAATTTAAAAAAAAAGTTTGAAAATCGCTGCTTTTACACTTCACTTCACTTTATACTTCATTCATCTCGGGTATTAACATTATATTAGTATTTTCTTTCTGATTATGAAAATACAGGTCCTACCGAGATTTGAACTCGGATCGCTGGATTCAGAGTCCAGAGTGCTAACCATTACACCATAGAACCGCTTATATGAAATAAACAACCAACACATATTCAAATCTAGTTTCATTTTTCATGGTTAGTCATTCTTTGTGACCGATGGGATTCAATGGGTTAATAATAGTATTTTCTGTGATGTTAGTTGGGAATAATCGGTAAGCAGCCATAAAGAGAGAAACCTCAGTACTCATTTCATGCACATGGGGGAAGTTTGTCTTCAGGGCTTTGGTTTCATTTCTTCACCACGTGCAGCCACCATGTTGCCCCCTGGTGGCCAACAGTCAGTATTGTTTATCTAAAAACATTTCTTTTGTTCAGTTCATTTATTTGGGGTTGCTGCTTCTTGACCTCTCCTGACACATTTCTTGTTTTTTTTTTCATTGATTGGATTTTGTGCAGTTTTATATATATATGCAAATAAATAAATAAAAATACAAAATAAATAAAATATTTCCAATAACTCCTCGCAGGAGTTTTTTATTGTCCTCACGGCTGGACTAATGATTAATGAAGGCAATTTGAATCAGTAGTTGCTGATCATGCTACCCTATGATTAAGACCTCTTGTATTTTGTATTTTTTGTTGTATTTTGATTTGGACATAGTGTATTTGGTATAACTAATGGACTTACAGTATATGGCATATGCAACGTGTTTCTCTCCATCAGCTAAATTGTATGACATCACACAATTTGATTTATTTAAACAGAAAATTACCATTTGTTCACAGTAAAATTTATCAGCCTATTTTATCTGTAGTTTGGGATTTATCCTATAATTATCATTAGCCAATTTAACTTTGTTTTTTGTTCTTTTTCCTTTTTGCATCGGCAATGGATGAGGGTTTGGTGGGAGGGAACTTTGGGGGGGAAAATACCAAAATATGGAGGGACAATCATTTACATTTGTGCTCTATTTTTACGTTTCTGCACACCTGATGTTACTCCCAATAAACTATTAAAGAAAGAATCAGGAGTTGCATAATGTGGGCATTGTGAAGCCCTTTGTACAGCAAGCTTCACCTGATAATGATATTCTACTAAATCTGGAATAAATTCATTATATGACTCGGTATTGGACAAACTTTGGCCTTCAAAGTGGGTGTCAAACTCTAATGAGTTTAATGATAAATAACCTTTCAACTGGTCTATGTTAGGAAATATTACTGATTTAAATTTAAATATGAACATTTAACAAGCATGTTTCTGCATAGTTGGTATCAACCAAGTCGATCTTCAAAAATGATGAAGACATTTCATCATCTGTATCTCCCTGCTAAATTCACCTCAGCATGTATTAAGTTCATGGATATAGATGCTAAATTCCTCCAAACTTAATTAATCCATTTAAAAAAAATATATAAAACACCACATAATACCAATACAAAGGGCATTTCAGATAAATGTCTGTCTCAGATTTGAACTAATGTGGAATCGAGCAGAGCGTTCTCCTCCTGACCTCTCTTCTATTTAGTCTGATTTAGACACATCTCTTGTCCATATAACAACTATTCCAGACTTACTTTGTTAAAGGGCTTATTTTATTGTGGAGTTATGTGTGTCAAGGTACATTTTGATCTGAATTTGGGAGCCATTATAGACACGGAGGAAGTGAAAATGATCACCCTGACTGGGATGAATACTGATTATGCATTAAGAGTGGCGAAGTAAAGATCCAGCTCTGCTGTGATGGATCAGTTCCTGTAGCAGGACGTGACCGCAATAAAGATCTGCAGCTGAGCTCTGCTATGGACTCATCCACAGCAGTCAAATGGTACATGTTTAAATAAAAGCACTGTTCAGCTGAGCTCTGATTAAATTCCTGGTGGCAGTAATTCATCAGGAAAATACAAACCTTAACAGAGGTAGTCATGTGTCAGTCATTTTTATGCTCATTCTTCCTCCCCCCACATAAATCTACCAGCCTGGCTCTAAACAGCCGATGTCAGACCGAAGTGAAAGTGACAGGTTATCCTGCAGCAGTGTGGTCAGCATCCAGGTGCATCACCCTCCAGAGAATAAAATAAAGGTGCAACTCTGTCAGAGCATTTAGAGGTATAGCCTCTTCCCAGTGGCAGCCTGTGTGAAAAACAGCTTCAGCTGAAAGATGTAGCTGACAGGCTGACTGCAGCAGGAAGGATTATGCCCAGGGCCTGCATTAGTAAGCGTCCGTCCTCGCAGTCCTTCTTTGCCTCTGCAATATTTTACAACATTTTAATAATCAGCCTGGAGACAGTCTTACTTCGAATTGACACATTGTCCAGGTTGTTTTATTCAACGTGTTGCACCTATACTATATGAACCCACTGAAGGAAATTTTTACATGAACTAAGTCTCTTTGGTCTGAAAAGAAACGTGCACTCTTTTTGCTAATGTTGGTTGTTGTGATACAATTTCATATTGTCCGTTAGTTTGGTAGACAATAACTTTGTATTATACAATTTAATTCCCCTGCAAACCATTTTCCCTAGTCTGTGAACTTTTACTCAAATACCAATATATACTTGTATGGGAATTTTAACCCTTATCAACTTACACTTATGAAAGTTATTGTGCACTTTCTGTCTGCTTCTAGGAGAATGAGGGTTTATTGATATCTTAAGGGGACATACAGTATTATGCTCATTTTCAGGTTCATACTTGTATTTGGGGTTAGAACATGTTTACATGCTTTAATGTTAAAAAAAACACACTATTTTCCTCATACTGTCTGTCTGAATACACCTGTATTCATCCTCTGTCTGAATTGCTCCGTTTTAGCGCCTGTCTCTTTAAGAACCCCTCCTGAAAAAGCCCAGTCTGCTCTGATTAGCTTGTGAGAAAAATATGGTGCACCTTTGCAAAGTGAGGCTACGTTCCAAATCGCTTACTTTTTCTTTTTACTTTTAGTACAAAGTACGTACTATAGCATACAGTATGCATACAATTGGGACATACTACTTCGTCTTAACATTGTGCCTTGAACTTTGACCTTCCTGCTCATATATCCGCTGCACAGAGGATTGTGGGTCAGAATAGCCAGAAAAGCATGCTGGCTTGCACACTGCAAAATGTGTCCAGTTGTAGTAGGACATCCTGGTACTTTTGGCACACTGCATTTGACATACTATGTATTGGACATACTAAATCTTTTGCTGGCATACTAAATAGTATGGTAGTATGGGTGTTGGAACACAAAGATAGTTCCCAAGCCGTTGGCAGTATATTCTAATGAGCCTACATGTGACATAGGACGGGGAGACAAATCTGAATGGCTTGTTGAATCACGTGTTTTCTGATCTACGCAGCCCACAGAAAAACTGTCTGGGTTGTCTTATTTCACAGTTTGTGGGTTGGTAGGCACTCCAGATACATGTATGTGCACAAGCACTGAAAAAGTGAGTTTTTCATGATATGTCCCCTTTAACTTGCAGATTCACATTACCTGTGCTACTTTGTGTGTGGCGAGTGTGGGGTTCACTGGATTGTTTCTTCTTTGTTATGGTTGAATTCTCTTATATTTAATTTATTGTATTCTTCTCTACCTTACTTGTTGCTTTATGCATTTTAATAAAAGAGTACACTGAGTTTATTTAATGAAGTACACTGTATAAATAAAATTGCATTCCTTGTTACAGCAAAAACAAAACCTGCCGGTACGGTATGTAAATAGGGAGTTAATTAAGTGAAAATATACAACTAACTCTGTATAATTCCATTATTCAACGCATCACACAAGAATGTGTTTTTTTCCCACTGTCAGGATTAATTTCATACCTAAAATGTAAATGTGTAAGAAAAGAAAACAAACACTTCCTCTGCTGATGCTGCTAAATTAGAAATGATAGAGTATGGTTGTGTACGGTGTTAGTGAGAATATAGTATTCCTTGGAGCAGAGGAGGGAAATACAACTTTACTATTCCATATTTAATGGTTAACGTACTTTGCTTTAAACATAATCGGTCCAGAACAGCTGAACACTGAGTCGACGCTCAATAAATCAAAAATCTGTCACAGTGACTGAGTTGAAAGGCGGCAGCAGCTCTCCAGCAGCATTTGAACATGGGTAGTAGTTTCAGTACCATTTTAGCACGAAGTCGTGCTGGGAGACATTTGATTTTCACAGTGTGAGCTTTTCACCTTTCAGTCTGTGGCCTGCTCTCAATCTGACATGTAATACATTAAATAAATTCTCCTTTCTGTTGCCGTCTTTAACTCTGTGCCCCCTCTGAGCTGTGAGAAATCACATTAATTGTTGGGAGGATATTCAACAAGCTGAAAAAATCGAAATCTCTCTCGAGTGCTCACCCTTCTGCAGTGTGACCTCGTCTTTTCATGCTTCTCTCTCTTTTTGGCCCTACTCTGAAGTACTCGTTGTATTTGGTCCATTAGCTTCTTGACATAGTGGCTGCATTTCCTTTCAGTGGGGCATCACTCAGGGCTTGTTGGCTGTCAGCTGGCCAGCGTGTCCATCATCATGTGGAGCACAGGGAAACCTGCTTCTTACTACCGAGGAACAACCAGAACTCCTCTACTGTGGTTAACTGCATCTTCTCTCAGTTCACATTATATGACAGTACAAACAACTTTCTTAATATTTATCCACGATTCCACTATGTCCCTTTATGCATCAGACATAGTTCAGGCTTAACACCATACAAAAGACTGCAGTCCTGTAACAATACTGTGATAATCTGCTTTTAAATGTTAAAGTGTTGTGCATGAGACGCAGACCACTTGCATGATGTGACACTATGCATAAATATCAAATGCATATTAAATGATTAATGCAATTTGATTGTTTCTATTATGTCCATGCGGTTGATTGCTAGACAGGAAATCAAAGAGCAACATAACCCCTCCAGTGGTTTCACCTCTCTTAGTGCAGTGATGTAGGCTACAGGTTTACGCCAGGAACCCGTGACATCACTGTTGCGTGTGGTTAGGTGCAACAAAGCACACTTCTAACCACACCCAGCAGCGATGCTGACTGTGTTCAGAGGTGAAACAGGCTTGAAACTTTCAACCAGAGCCTGGTGTTAAGTTAAATTATGCAAAAGACAGTGTTGAACTCTCTCACACTGTCACTAAGTTTAGTGGAAATGCAACATTGGTGGCATTGGCTGTGCAGTGGTAGAAGAAGTATTCAGATCCTTTAAGTAAAAGTAAAAGTAAGGTGGCCAATGTGAAAGTCTCTCTCTAGAGCCAGTGTTTCTGTCATTCTAAGGTAACGAAAACACAACGATTCTTAGTATCAGGTGATTATACACTAATGAAAACATATTATGAATATTATATTCCATTTCTGCTAATAGATCCTCCTTTAAGTAAAAGTAGATACGTTTTATCAGCTAAATAAGTAAAGGTATATTCATTATGGAGGATAAATGACCTCTGTTATATTTTTATGTATTACATAATTGGATCGATAAATAAAATGACATCTTAAAAACATCTTCACAACAATAAAAATGCTCTTTAAATCATAAGCTGTACAGAACAGGGAAGGCTACGATGTATATCGTAAATCTTGTATCTCTCTGAAAAGCCTATTTAACACGAGAGCACTTTGACAAAATGTCCCTATTCATGAATCTGGAAGCAAGAATAATGCGTGGCCATGATTCCTCTCACCCATAGACTGTGGACAACATTTTGGCACCCAGTAACAGACTTAAATAACATTTCTTATTTGTTAGAGTGGAATCCTTCATTCATCAGTCTTGTCAACATTCATTGGTGTGATGTTTCAATATCCAGAACAACAGATGAAGAGAGACTTATCCCGTCTGACACTTGACAAGTAAATTTATCTTCCATCTATCCGGGGTATTAACCTGACCGAAACAGCTTTCTGATGGCAGAATAGGCTTTTAATTTGAAACTTATGTACCAAAACAACAAGCAGCATTGATATGACAGCAACTGGAAAAACCTTCCTCGGAGGAAAAACAGTCACGTAAAATATGATCCACTGTCACCACACTGGTCAAAGATGTCATAATGTCCAGCACTAATGAAACGTTGTCTGGGCATCGATTGTCAACATGTTATTGCTTCTACAGAGAGGTGAAATGGAATTCACATAGTGAATGAATAAATTCAGTTAATTAATAAATAAGTTCATTTGCCTGATACAAACATAAAATATTTTCGAAATGGACTTTTTACATACAGTGTGGTTCCCTTTGTAAATACTGCACAGAGGGGATTTGTGGGTTGGTCAGATGAAACCTTATTTTCAATTTTACAGTCTGACAGAGAGAGAAAGAACATTTTAAGTAACTTCAAAAACACACACAAAATGACACTGATCATCTCACAAGAAGATAAATTGTGTGTTATCTACATCAGTGGGTATCCATTATCTGATCATGCTCATCTTTTCTTTTTTTTTAATTCTAGTGTCACATTGATTAAAAAAGTCACCATCACTAATATAAATTAATTAATAAAGCTTTATAAATACAAAACATAAAAGGTCAAAGCAATCCCTTCTTAACACCCAATATTTAAAAAAAAATGTAAACTAAGACATTTGCAAGAAAAAATGCTTTCACATAGAAAACAACACAATATCGGATCACTTCATCAGTGTGGGGGGGAAAACTTGAGACCTACTGTATGTCTTAGTAATGCCATAATGATCAAAAACTGGTGACCTGAATGCATCTCGAGATACATTTACACTGCAACTTAAAAGAAGCTCTTGAGTTACGGACACCTTTAACTGTGTGATCATTACTGGATAACAGTGAATAAAGGACCATTACAATATTTGACTATTTATCCATGCTTTATCAGACTCTCATCTGGGTTTAACATCTAGAACGGATCGTTCTCTACTATTCGACTGAACTTTTCTTCACCTCAAATGATCATAATCTCTTCATGTCAGCTGCACTGTGATCTGCAGCAGCTGCACACAGTGACAATTCATAAACTCTGATGTCTGTATGTAGTAAATCTTCACCTGCTTTGAAATGGTCAAGGTTGCCATACCTCCCTTCCTTCCTGTGGAGAAAATCACTTCTGTTTAGGGGGGCATTATAAACACTTGGCTGCCCTTGAATAGTAAACCTATATCACAGGCTAAACATGAGCATGTGGATAGCTCTCTCCCTGTAAATAATCTGTCCACCCAATCCATGTACGCTGCCCTCAGCGCTAGTTTGGAACCATTAGGTTCCACTTCAGGAGGTCCATAAAGAGGCCGGGCCGCCGTTTGAGTGATCAGTTCTATAAGAAAATAAAATGGTTGAATGGTCGCTGGTGTGTGGTACACTCTTTCCTCCCCTCCCTTTCTTCAAGAGAAAGAGTGTAAAGTGAGGGATCCAAAGAGAGCAGGGTCCAGAAGAGCTGTGGCTGTCCCTCCATCTCAACATCTCAGTATCTTAATTGAACACTCGGAGACAGAGGGAGGGCCGTCGGTTGAAAGTTGGCTGCCTGGATGCCGGCACCCTGTCAGAGCCAGAGCGGAGGAGGGTGTGCCCTCTAGAGCAGGGAGCTGGGGCTTTCTGGGGGTGGCGGGGGTGTGTGCGTGGGGCTGTGGCGCATGGGCAGTATGTCGTAGTGGCTGGGGATGTGGCTGCTGCGAGGGAGGTCATAGGGGCTCTGGGAGAAGCCGGTGGCCATTCCATTCGGTCCCTGCAGGACGCTCACTGTTGGCTCTAGTTTAGGAAAGAAGGAAGGAAAAAAAGCAGGAGAGGGACGTGAGAAACATTGAGGATGAAGAGTGGCAGGCTGAGGGAAAAAAAAGGGGAGGCGCATGCAATAGAGAGGCAGCTCACATTTTCTCTTATCAAGGCTTACAAAGTCTGTACAGGCTCACGGCAGGGGGCATGACCAGAGAGGCTATAAGCTGCAGGACCCTGCTGAGCTCCACACACCAGAGCAACAACGCACTCACCGACATCATAGACATTCCTGCTCGCACTGCCCAGGAGGGTGGCAGTGCCTCCAAAGGGCACTTCACGGTGGGAGGGGGACTTCATCTCCACATAGCTGCTCTCTGTGTGCTTGCACGCCAGCCCTGGCGGGTCTCTAATGGTGGCATATGGATTCTCACTATTCAGGGAGCAGGAGCTGTTGCTGCACATGGAGCCCTTGATGTAATCTGCAGTAGCCGCGAGACAAGGAAATATTCAGCATCAACAACAGACTTATCGCGGTGGTATTAATGCTTGACTCTGATATTACCACTAAGATTTAAGCAGACATCAGAGTGCAGCCTGTGAAAATCGTTGCCTTTCTGAAGAAGTTTTGCCTCCGACAGGTGACTAATGGTGGTATGTAGTAATCAGAGTACAAAGGGGAGAGGGTGGAAGGCTCATCTCATCCATAACAGTCTCATCAGTCTGATAAGAGGCCTCATTAGAGACCGCAGCAAAGCTCCTCCAGACCACTCTGCACACCCCTGGGTCCCTCACATTCACCACCGACTGCACAGTGTGGGAGACAAAATGACGTATCGGGCGCTGAGCCATAGAGAGCAATTACCGCTGGAACAAAACCTCAGCCCACCATGATCTTGTCCAAAGTGCAGAGTTTTCACATAAATCACGGAGAATATAAGGATATGGGATTTGGGGTCAGAGAGTCTCCGAGAGGGAGAGAAACCAAATGGGGAAATTGATGCATGGGATGTTGAGCATAAAAGGATTTTGTAATGTCGGTGCTGGTGAAGCTGAACAGGATTCCACATGCTGTACGTCTGCCCACCCACACACACACACTGTTACTAATGATTTACCTTTTTTGGAGCCTCGCTGTGTCTGTGTCTCCCCCTGTTGAACATCTGTAACAAATGCCGAAACATGAAAGTCAAACACCAATGTATGAATTCATTCACCCAATGTGTGATGGTTGACAGGACATATCTCGTTAAAGGTCCCATGTAGTGTGTCTTTATTCAGAGGAATATGAGGAATGCGAGGAGCTACTGAATGTTTCAACCGCTTGCTATCACATCCCCCCAAGGCTTATATAATCAGCTGTGGTCATAATGGGATATTTGCCAAACAACAATGAATCATGAAGAGAGGACACATCAGTCTATTACTTCAATACAGCAGGAAGAACGACCTAGACTTTTTTATTTTTGAGAGGGACTTGTCATTATGATTGATCTGCTGTGTGCTTTAACACAAAATGAAAATGTCCAGATCAAGATATCGGACTTTTAAGTCAAGCATGACAAAGCATAAATCATAGATATTTAGATTTTTGCATGTCGCTTAGCAGTAATGAGCCTTTAATCGGCACACAGTTTTCATACCGGCAAAACAGTATTTATAATCTCTTTCAGTTTGCACCACCACAAACCAAGAGACTGAAAACTATGATGTATATATTTAATAAATAATGTCAGTAACACTTTACTTTAGCATTTATAAACATTTAATAAATGGTTTATAACACACTAGTGTAGTTGTAGGCAGATATGGACATCTTTAAAGGAACAGTGTGTAACATTTCGGGGGATCCAAAAGCAGAAATGGAATATTCATAACTATGTTTTCATTAGTGTTTAATCACCTGAAACTAAGAATCGTTGTGTTTTCGTAAGCTTAGAATGAACCATTCCTATCTACACAGGGAGCGGTGTCTCTTCAAGGTGTCTGTCGTGTTGCTCCGCCATGTTTCTACAGTAGCCCAGAAGGGACAAACCAAACACTGGCTCTAGAGAGAACCTTTCACGTTTTTACTTTACCTGAAGGCCACCGTAGTTCTCCGACACGCTTGTGAAACTGCAGTAACTCGAGCCACAGAGTGTAAAACCTTGGTACCGCCAGCCGACGTCTGACTTCCGTTGCTCCTAAAGTGCTAATCCTAAAAAGTAATTATGGTAAGGATGGCCTCTGAGCGAGGAGAACGGCGTTACCGTGGTTTTGCACTCGGCGGCTCACGTTACCGCAGTCTTGGAAAGGTAGAAGTGAGCGAAGGGTTACTCAGTACACCACTAGATGTCACCAAATCCTACACACTGAGCGTTTATGAATGTACAGCATTAACATTTCTCCTATAAAGACATATTTTATATTATTGTTTTACTATATTCTTATAATTATCTGTTTAGTCCTATGGATGCCCACAGGTGGTAGAGGAGTTATAGTTGTTGACAAATACATTAAAAAAACATTTATATCTGCTCACAACTACATTGTAGAGTGTTATAAACCCTTTATGAAATGTTTATGTACTGTTTATAAAGGCTAAAAGACTAAAATATGTGTATTTAAAACCAGAGATTTAAGCTATTATTGAGTAATTTTTCAGTCATGCTTAATTCTCTGTAATTCACAGACCAGCAGTGCAGTATCTGTAAGCCATCACAGAGAAATGTGCCACTGGGGGAAGTGAAAGAGGACTAATGAGCTCACAGTGACCCCCATTCACCTCCTCACCACAGCTTTCTCTGTCCCAACCGCATATCTTATCAAAATCAGAGCAAAGGTTATGTCTAACAAGAAACCTCTGGTTCATCTTCATTCACAGCAGGGTAGCTGGTGCCTATATGAGGTTTGTACTAACGGCACAGTTAGGTATTACAAAGGCTGTATGTGGAGTATCGTAGTAGGTAAGAGAGGTGAACTGACCGAGGTCATTGAGGTTGCAGTAGGCTCTCCATTCTGAGCCATTTCTGTTTTTCAGAGTGCTTGACTGTGAAAGAAAAAGCACAGTTTGGTGTTGCTTTTATACTACAGTATGATATAAATGTATGTGAATACACCTGGAGAGTGGCCATACTTTGAGGGTCAGAGAGCCATCCAGGTTGCTGGAGATGGTTGAGACAACATTACACTGGGCCACAGTGTGGTAACTGGGGTTGGAGAAGCACTGGCCGCTGCTGCTGCTGCTGCTGCCGACCTGGCTCTGGTTGACCTCAGCGGGGCTGGTCCTCATCGCTACAGTACTGCCACACTCTGAGGGTTTAAACAACAGGTTGAGAGGTGTGAAGACTAACTAAGTACTTGTGTTAATAGTTTTGTTTCTACTATCTTCAAGCTAGGGCTGCAACTATTGATTATTTTCACTGTCGATTAATCTGTTGTTTATTTTCTCGATTAATCGATTAGTTGTTTGGTCTATATAATGGTGAAAAATGTCGATCAGTGTTTCCCAAAGCCCAAGATGACGTCCTCAAATGTCTTGTTTTGTCCACAACGCAAAGATATTCAGCTTACTGTCATAGAGGAGTAAAGAAACCAGAAAATATTCACAATTTAAGAAGCTCGAATCAGAGAATTTTTAAATTTTAAATTTAAAAAAAAATACTCAAAGCAATTATCAAAACAGTTGCCAATTACTTTAATAGTTGACAACTAATCGATTAATCGTTGCAGCTCTATTTCAAAGTACTAACATGCGTGAAGATTTTAACATGTGTGCCCATTTTTGCTCGCAATAAATAAAGATTTATCAGAATTAAAGTCTCATTGATGGACAAATGCACAGTATGTAGCATTAGGGCTGTAACTAAAGATCATTTTCATTATTGATTAATGTACTGATTATTTTCTTGATTATTCGAATAATTGTTTAGTCTATATATGTTAAAAAAGAATGAAAAAAAAGACCCCTCACAAGTCTTCAAAATGCTTGTTTTGACCAACCAACAGCTCCGAACCCAAAGATATTAAATTTACTATCGTACAAGTAAAAGAAAAACAGCAAATCATTTTATTTGAGAAGCTCGAACTAGGAAATTTGGTATTTTTGCTTGAGAAACAAAATGTTTTCGCTCGCCTAATCGATTAATCGACTAATCATTGCAGGTCTACATTTGTCCATCGTAGTATGCAGCATTTGTCCTAGTGAACATTATTTTGAGTGATCTGTAAAACCTCTTACCAGACAGGGAGTAGTCTGTGTTGGTGATGTGCATTGCTTGTGTGTAGGACACACTAGGCTGGATCTCGTGGCCTTTGTCCCTCTGCCTCTGTCTGTACCACACAAACAGGCTGAGCATGGCCATGATGATGAGGAGCAGAAAGATGATGCCCATGACGGCCCCCGCAGACTGGCGCTCCGAGCCTCGCGCCGGGCTAATCTTGGTGTACGGGTTCAGCTCCTCCATCATCAGAGCTGCTACAGAGAAAACACAGAGAGTGGGTTGTTTAAACGCTGTGTACACATCTGTGTTTTGAGTGGTGATATAGCGGAGAGCCTCGATCGTCTCGATCACCTCTCACCTTGATCACAGCGGATGCCTTTATATCCGGGGCTGCAGTAGCACGTTCCAGTCACATAGTCGCAGGTAGCATTGTTCAGGCACTCACACAGCTGCTGGCAACCGTATCCAAATGTACCGGCAGGACACTCTGCATGGGAGAGAGGTGCATTACTACATCCATCAAAATTAAAGCACTTAGAGTGGGAGCCAAAGTGTTTATAACACACACACACACACACTCATCCACAGGGTAATTTTGCTCAGTGCTAAAATGTGTTGGGCCCACTCAACTCTGCTCACAGCTCGTCCCAATGAAGCCCGTTCGGCAAGCACACTGGCCAGTGATGTGGTCACAGTCGGCGCCGTTTTGGCAGCGACAGACTTCCGAGCAGTCTCTGCCGTAGAACCCTGAAGGACAGCCTGGGGCAGAGATGTAGAAAGTGTTGGGATGGGAGGGGGGGTGGAGAAAACAAAGAGAGGGGAGACAATATAAAGAGTCAAGGTCATATTGCAGGGGAACACGGAAATCAATACTATTAAACGTCTCTGCAGCATACTCAATAAAGGACAATGTGAATGAATGGAAACATTTCCTGCTTCAGCAGAACATCTGGTTAACGTGTTAACACAACATATAGGTGGAAATAAAGAACAAGACAACTGGAAATAGTACGAATCTATGTGAGAGAAAAAGGAAAACAGTCCCATGCACAAGAGCAGGACACAAAAAAAAGACCCTTGGGGTGAAAGATAATGGAATTCAAATTAGTTGACTGATGTTGATGATGTGCACTATCCCTGGGTGAATGACAGGAATGTATAATTAGCAAATTAATGAAGTGACCATTAGTGTCCTTTTGATGTTGCTCTGTCTAAAAAAATGCAAATGAAAAAACCTCATATCATCCAGTTGCCAAGTTGTCTCTAAAATATGTTTCCCACTTGTCATGTGCTGCGGTTCTGTTTGCCTGCCAGTAGAGGACACTGTGTGTCTACTAACTGGGAGACGGGAGAGACTCACGCTGTGTGCAGTAGAGTCCGGTCCAGCCGGGGCTGCACCTGCACTCCCCATCATAGGCACTGCACTGGGCTCCGTTGTGACAGTTACACGAGTTGAGACAATCAGGGCCCCAGTGCCCCGAGGGACAGGCTGCAGACGCCAGAGACACAGTCAAGCTCATGGTCACACACCCTCCCACACACACGCTATGTCCTCTATGCATGCATGCATGGATGAAGCACGTTATGTCTGAGGAAATATTTTCCACACATGTTAATATTTCACACACTTTCAAACACAGATCCTTGCAGAACATCCCTCCAAAAGCCCATTAGTTAAAGTTACTGTATTGTCTCCCATGGGAGAAAATTGTCTTTAGGGCTGCAGCGATTAACTATTAAATTAATCGCAAACTATTTTGTTAATCGATTAATCGGTTCGAGTAATTTTTTAATAAAAACAAACAGCTTCCAGCTTAAATGTGAATATTTTCTGATTTCTTTACTCCTCTATGACAGACTGAATATCTTTGAGTTGTGGACAAAACAAGACATTTGAGGACATCATCTTGGGTTTTTGGAAACACTGATTGACATTTTTCACCATTTTCTGACATTTTATAGACCAAAATAGAAATAGAAAATAATCAACAGATTAATCGACAATGAAAATAATCGTTCGTTGCAGCCCTAGTTGTCTTGGAGGTAGAGGGAAATTGCTGCATCAAGACCAGACGAGCAGATGTGTCAGGTTGAATAACTCAAAGTAAAGCACTGGTAATGTAACACCCATCTGATCATAAGTTTTTTTTTTACTTTAAGTAGTTATGAAAAACACACATATATTTCCCATGGTGTGACAGCTCAAAACTCTGCTAATGATCTTTGGCCTACAGCGCTGTAAATCAAAGAGCATAATGTATTACAACAATCATTTAAGCCAGCTATCAGTTTTACATCAGCTGGGATTGAGGGTAGTTATTGGAATGTGTAAGTTCATGAAAATGATTGATGCGTATGAAGGTAAACGCGAGGGAGAAATTAGGAGTGGAGACAGACAATGAGAGGGGAAGAATAAGCCAATCAGACACAGGATGAAGGAGAGAAGTTATACCTTGAGAGCAATCTTCTCCGATCCAACCAGGGAAGCACTGGCAGGAGCCATCGATGGGGTTGCAGGTGCCGTTGTTGGTACAGAGGCAGATCTCAGCGCAGGCCCTCCCGTACCTGCCGCTTGGACAGACTGCAAAAAAAACAAAAAACACTTTACAAAACTGATCTGCATATTATCACTTACATGCAAAGACTAGTGAAATCCATTAACATTATGACATCAAACTTGGACACATTATTATTGTGAGCACGTTAATACAAACAAAGTCATTCTGTCAAAGGTTGTGTAAACATATTCCTCTAATGGATGCTATTGTTCTATTTGAGTGGACATGAAGTGATCTGTTTAAACAAAAGGAGGAGTCAATCGCTGCCTCCAGTGGCCCAACTGCCCCATTTCCACTCACTAGAGTGGGATGAGTGATGTGCCACAGAATTAAAATAGACCATGTACACAGACCACTGTATACATTTTTTATGAAATTAATATTTCAATGCTCTCCGGCACTCTTCAATAAAAGATCTCATTTCCAATGAAACCTCCATTGTGTTTTCTTGTCGGCCCGTGAGACAAATTGAACCAAGGTGTATCTAACCATCAGGATCAGGGAGCTGCAGCGCCAGCAGATACATCAAAGGTCTCATATAAAGAGAATAGCCCAGCGTTGGAAATATCAGATAAGGTGGCTGCTGGTGGTGAAAGAAATGGCTCTGACTCATTTTCATGTGGGGAGATTTTAATGATTACATTTCAACTGGCTTTCCCCTCTTCTTGAGAGCTCTTTCAAGCTCCTTCAAGCAGGTTGTCATTAGGCCACGGGGTTGGCTCCCCCATACTGCTGCTTCTGGGGTTTCAAGCCTCAACACACCGGGAGAGCTTCATTAAGCCGGGACTTTGTGTGCTGGACGGAGCACAAGTGAGGACGCCAATAGGGCTCAACAAAAGGAGAATGTGCATGTTGTTGGCCACCTTCGTCCCTCGCGGCTTCACGCCTGCTCACCAGTAATTACAATCCAGACAAATTAGGTCTCTCGTTTTTTTCTCTCTCCTCTTCCTTCTGCTAACCTATTAAACTTTTATTTGTAAGACATTGCTCAAAGCCATGACAGAGAATTCAGAAGTTCCCCATTGCCTTTCTGTAATTTATATAAAAATAAAAAAAATCTATATGTAGGTGTCTTCTCAACACAGTGATGGAGAGCAGATTTCCTCTACACTTTGATGAACCACTGACAAGACAAACACCAGAAACCATCACACATGAGTCGATATCGGACAAACTGTTAACATTGAGCTATTGAATAGATGGAGAATGAGGAAACAAAAAACTGCCACGATACCCTGAACTTTAACATTTGACACATCGACCCAAATATTTAACATGTAGTCGACATTTTTACATGTCTCAATCTCTTTAAATAAGTTTCCTTTTAAATGTTTGTGGCTTTAAAGGTCCAGCGTGTAGGATCTGGCGGTGATGTGAGGAGATTCCAACCAACTGAAGCCTCTCCCGTGTGCCAAGCGTGTTTGAGAGCAACGGTGGCCGACGCAAATACACAAATGGCCCTCGCTAGAGCCATGTGGAGCAAAGCCAGTGTGTAGAGTGTACGAGGGAAGTGAGTGGTGAAGCAAGAGAGAGAGAGCGCGGCGGTGACGGGAGCGAGTAGCGTTATCGACTCCGGCCCAAGCAGGAAAAGTTAACAGAGTCTGGTTTGTCTGTTCTGGGCTACTGTAGAAACATGGCGGACTCCATGAGGAGGACCCGCTCCCTATGTAGATATAAACGGTTCATTCTAAGCTAACGAAAACACAACAAGTCTTATTTTCAAGTGATTATACACTAATGAAATATTATATTTAATTTCTGCCAATAGATTCCCCTACAGTAAATGTTACACACTGGTCCTTTAATACATCTGACACACAACAAGGCTACTGTCTACATCATCATAAACACTTCTCTTTTACAAGTAACACATTTATGATATTGTCAACACATTTTATGGTAATAACAAATATTCTAAAACTGAAATGTCTGCATGTCTTGTATTTAAAATTTACGTTAGATGTGCTAAAATTACTCCTGATTTCTAAAAGTGCAACATCCTAATCAAACACATCTGAGGTTAAAATAAGGAACTGGAAGTAAAGATGTTTTCTATCGACAAGATCTTCCTGTGTGATTCAAACAATATTACTGAGGCAACACACAAAGGAAAAGTTTGCCTTGAAAATAAATATAACAAGAAGACGTCCGTTCTTCACGTGTTGTTTCTTTGACTCTGTGTATACATGAAAAGCAATTTACACGCAGCTCTCTTTGCAGCAGCATTTACTTGATGTGTTCTTTGTCTAAAAAAGTGGGTTTCAGCAATATTCAGGATCCTGTTGAAGGTTGTTTTTTTTTTCTTTTTGGTCTGGAGTGCACTGATAATAGCCATTATTCAAAGTTTCAAAGCTAAGATGCCAGTGGGAGAGGCAGCAGGTCATCCGTTTGATCTTATTAGAGCCACTGAGCACAGCGAGGACTGTAGGGAAACTGTACAGGTGCCCTCACAAAATGCTGCGTCATAAAGGACTTTATTTGACATATAAATGAACCCTAACATATTATGAGATATTGTAGGCATCAGCACATAAATACTTTTGAAGCTGTATAATTTTTTACTCTAATGTCTTATACATTACTGTCCTATTTCTTTTATAATCATTGTTATTTCCTGTCAAGACAAAATACCAGGCATTTTCAGATATACACTGTACTTATATCGTTTTTCAGTAGCAACCACTTAAAACTTCACTGTGAATGAGTTTGACAGGAAGTGAAACAGCAAGGAAAGGTCAAAGGGACACAGAGGGGTACTTGCCTTGGTTGCACAGAGAACCGGAGAAGCCAGACAGGCACTCACAATGGCCCGTGACATGATGGCACGGCCCGGTGCTGTGCACACACTGCGGACACGACTGGCTGCAGCGATGCCCATAGAACCCCGGAGAGCAGACTGCAGCCGGCGGAGCGTGGCAGGAGAGAAGAGGGAATCAGTCAACAACATTGGATGGCACAAGAGGCATATAATAATGAAACAGGGCGTGACAAGAGTGATCAAGGGAGTACAGAAAAAATCAAGGCCGGAAGAATTAAAGCAGAAAAGACGAGGAGAGACAGCAGAGGGAGGGAGGAAGCTGGGAAGTCAGTCTTTATTGTAATCACTCCCATTTCATCTGCTGCCAGACACAGAGCAGTAAAATAGTTAAGACAATCGGGAAAGTCTGTTTTATGTTAAGTTTTGATGATCTATAAAACACACAGCTGTGTGTTAATGCATATTTTATTGAGAGAATGTGGACCATTAGGATATATTCAAAAGGTGGTATAAGGTAATTATACTCACATTTTATACAAAGAGCATTAAAGCTGCAGTCGGCAACATTGAGCAAATATGATATAAAAAAAGTTATTTTTATAAAACGGTCACTATATTCTGACAGTAGTGCATGAGACTAGATAATCTGTGAAAAATCATGCCCATCCTCTGCCTCCTCCTGTGCCCCTGATGGCATTTGCAAGATTTCAACGTGCCTGAACAAAAACAACCAATCAGAGCCGAGCGGTCTCTAATGCAGCTGTCAATCACTGCTCACAAAACTCACACTCATATCAAACGGTCAAACTAAGCAGCGCTGATTAAATATGAATCAATATTCTGTTACATTTCTCACCTCTACAATAATAACATCTTGTAGTGTACAAGATGTTATTATTGTTATTAATCGTATTTGTATTAGTTCTTACAGCTGCTGTGCTATTATTGTGGTTGCTGTACATCTCTCTCTCTCTCTCAATTTAAATTTTTTTTTCAATTCAATATGCTTTATTGGCATGACTGTTAGGCAGATGGCCGCCCACCTAGGTTTCTACCCGCTAAACGGGGAGTTTATCCTGGCCACAGCGCATCCCAATGCAATGCTCTTGTTGGGTCTCTACCTGCTCTATATAAAAAGCATCTTGAGATAACTTCTGTTATGATTTGACGCTATATAAAAATAAATTTAATTGAATTGAACACTGTTTAGCTGTAAAATGAGAACGTTTGTGACCCGGCCGCCATGTTGAAAACAGTGGAGCCAAAACCAAGCGCCGCCTACCGGCCGAAGCAAAAGCTTTCTCATTCTGTCACATGCACTACTGTCAGGATATAGTGAGAGCTTTATAAAAATAACTTTTTATCAGATTTGCTCAAAGTTACTACTAAGAAAAATATCGATATAGGAAATATCTAGTATAGGAATATTATGTTTTGTGATACTGTATCAGAAAACTATCAATATTTAATTAATAGTTTACATGCAAAGATTAATTCAGTCAATACTTTATTTCATTTGTAAAGATATGCACCCTCTCATATATGTGCCCTCTGTGATAAATCCAAAATGCAGATCCACTATTCTGATTGCATAAAAAAGTAAACTTTTTTACTCTGATTTTATGCTTATGGTGGTGTGTATTTATACTATGACAGTTTTCCTGAAATTTGATTTTTTTTAAAAATCTCAATATATCGCCTTGCTTACAGTATCGCAATATATTGAATGGTAACCCCCTGTATCATGATACGTATCCTATCACCAGATTCTTGCCAATACACAGCCCTATAAGTTACCGACTTCAGCTTTAACTGTGCAACCATAATAACAGCCTGCAATTTATATAAAAGAAAAACATTTTCATTTCAGTACAGTGAGAACCTTAAAAAAACACATTATGTTCCTATTTTCATAACCAACTCCTTTAATCACCATTCTCAGGAGACAATCAGTTATTTCTAAAATAAGAAACCTTTTAGGAATTGACAAACACGGCATTGGTTGTTGTTTGACAACCATGCAATGTTAAATTGAACCCCTGGGTTTTGATTTGATTTAAAGCACCAGGTGTGATACACCTCTATCATCTAGAGCGGCGTGTAATCCTCCAATTAAAGTTTCATCAGGAAAAACAGCAAAACTGCAGTTATGAGGTTTTCACCTGATGAGAACATTATCTGTGTAAACATTGAATTTGGAGGAGTAATAACTTCCTCGCTCACACACAGAGAGCAAGAGAGAGAGAGAGAGCTTGTTTAGCTCTCTGTTTTACATTCCGCTCAAATTGATGTTTACAGGTTTGTGACTGTGAATTTCACTCCCAATCAGTGAGCTCATCACTTGAGAGCGGCCCCAGACAGACCTCATTCAGAAAGCAGAGCTAGCACTCCCAGCGAGCACGCCCTCTGATGAGCCTCGGACGAGGACTGTGTGTCTCCCACTGTGCGTTGGTTGTTGAGGACAGGGCAGAGGGTGTGAGGAGTGTGTGTGTGTGTGTGTGTGTTGCTGTCGGGGTAAAGACACTGTGATTAAGTGATAGCAGTGATGAAGGGTTTACACTCAAGCAGTTATGACCGACAACTAAGTGCTTTCCCTCAGCAGGCTCACCCTTCAACAATTCTGCAAAGATCAAAGCAAGGTCAATACTGTGGCGCAGTTTGTTACGGCGAAGCCCTAAGGCTTGTGCCGTTGTTACTTAAAAAGGATAAAGAGAAGGAGGCTCACTTCGTTTGCAGGACGTCCCCCTGTATCCAGGTGCACACACACATGCCCCGTCCTCTGGAGAGCAGGATCCTCCGTTCTGACAGGAACAGCTGACTGAACAGTTGGGTCCCCAGAAGCCTTGTGGGCACACGTTATCACAGTGGATTCCTGCAGGAACATTACACGAATATTCAGCGAATGCACGCTAAGAAGGCAAGGACTGTGGTAGGCTGAAATATTCTAAATAGCCTGCCATCTGTAAAAACACACCATCAAAGGACAACATTCACAATGCCTGATCACAGTTGATCTGAGGAGGGCTATTCACCCAGCATGGATCCTCGATTGAATTCAGTCCTGAATGAAGAGGCTGTCGTTTGGATTGGACTGTGTGTATGTGTGTGTGTGTGTGTGTTTTTAGTTCAGCCCATCCTTTCAGACTCCGTTTCTCCTTTCCAAATGTATTTTATTTTTGATCTGACTGGGGCTCCCTGCCAGTGCACTGTGTTGATTAACAGGGTTGGGTCTCCAGAGAGGCCCAGCTTGTCTCCCATTCTCTTTCAGCAGAGCCGCCGTAGCGCACAGAGCCGAAAGGGAAGTACTCAGGCTACGAGAGCGCAGTCTGGAAGTGTCACTGTGTGTTTGGCGCAGCCCCAACAAACAAACGCAAAACACTGCATCCATACAGTGCTCTCACTGTGCACATGAATGCATTAGCACATCCGTCGGAGCAGCCACGTTTTCTCTGTCATACCCTTCAAAAAGGGGGTAAAATCCCATGTACTGCACATACACACATGTGCAGTACATGTGTAGGCACATACACCTACTGCAGGCTCATAAAATAAAATAGATCGCTGCAAACACTCAGGCACATATGCACACTTAAGAGTCACATACTCACACACATGCACGCGCACAAACTCTGCAACCTTTCAAGCACCAGCCCTTAGTTCGAAGCCTCATTTGAAATTTTCTTTGAGTGAGAATATCTGAGAATGGTGTGGCCATTAAAGCAGCATTAGTGCAGTACCTTTGAATTAAACCTGGGCTAAACTCTGGGGACCGATGTTATACAGTGCGCCAGGGCGCCTTAGGGCTGGAACGGAGGAGTAAAAGGAGAGGAAATGTTAGTGCTGATGAGGAGGGGGCATGGTAGCAGTGATTTAGTCGGAGGCCCGGCCGTGGACATCAAAAGGAGGGCAAAGCTTGTGCAAGTGTGTTTGAGGTTCTGCTAGGCCAGGCAGAAAAAAAACAAAAAACGACTGCCTTTACTGTCAGAAAATGAACGCGGACAGAGCAGCACACTTTTCAGTCTAATGGTGACAAACAGAGGGGCTTTGGATGCCTAGTGAGGGAGAAGAAGAAAGAGTGAGAGAAGCCAGAACTGAAGCGTCTTCAAAGGAGGCTTTTCGCTGAGAAGTGCCAGAGGTCCCACTATCCAATTTGTAGAGAGTGAGGAGAGAAAAGCAAACCTCTCTCTCCCTCTTTAAGTCTCTCTCTCTCAGTGCATGTAAACACACACACTCACATTACTTCAGATATAAAAAGGTGAAGTCCTATTTAACATGGACTAGCATGAAGCCCCTGCATCAAGTGTCCAGTCATAGCGCTCTTTTGCATCTTTAGGCTGATGTCAGGCTTACGACAGTTCAGCAACAACTGTGTGGGTCACAGACGGCTTACGCGTACACACTCCTAGATTCAAGCTTCTTGACAGTTTACTTAAAACCCACAATAAAACAAACAGCGAGTTGACAGCCAAGTAGGATGCCATATTTTCTCTGGTCAGTGATTTGACAGTGTTCACAGATAAAAAATAGCTCCAGTGTTTCTGTAAATAGCCATTTTATTCCATCCCTGACTCAGTCCTGTGACGAAACCCACATCTTCCTCTCTCTGGGTGCTCCTTCCTCCAGAGAGCCCATTGTCAAGCCTCTACGATTCAAGTGCGTATATGTATGTGTGTTTGCTTGGCCCAGTGGGCTGCACGATGCCCCAAGCCCTACACCCCGGTGACTCAATTAAGGCTGACAGATGGTCCCGACCTGTGCAGGATTCAGAGCATGAGAGGCCCGTTTTGCCGGCTCCGTTCTTGCAGATAATAAAACCCACATTGTTTCCCAGAATAAATGCCCTAAGCTCAGGAGGCTGAATGGAGTGGGCTGCTGAGAGCTCACAGGCTTGACCTTTCCTGCTGAATCTATTCCCTCCCTGACTGCACCTCTCCACCCGGGCTCAGAGAGCAGGTCCTTGGCTAGCCCCCCGTATTTGACATTCAGATGCGACACTTCATTTTTGAGCATAATGATCCTCACCCTTGCTGTGACATTCACACTTTCCTACCTCCACCTCTTTTCCCTGTAAACAAATGTTTGAAATGACAAGAAACAAAGAGCAGAGTTCAAACGGAGATCCTGGATCCTTGGTTCAGTCAGATTTCACAACAACCTGGAACCTCAAATAATGAAAAGAGCCAGAAATAATAATATCAAGAGGCCGTGTTTAAAGCTCTTGAGAGCATTCTGAGCCAATGATTTGATTCTCTGTCTCCAAATATTTATCTGGTGAGTCACTTCAGACATTTGTGTATAACTAATATAAGCATGATTGCATACCAGCATCCAGTGCGTTAGCCGAGAGAATTAATTTAGAGCTCAATTCTCAACATTTCTCATTCACATACCCCGCCGGCTCGGTGGCAAAACAAATTGAACATTAATTAACAAAACACTGCTCAGACATTCTGTAAAACACAAACCATGAGTGCCCCAGCATATCGTCCTGTTGTGGTAAACAAGTATGTCTCACTAGCATTCTCAGGTTTTTGAGTTGATGAGGTTATTTCTGTCCCTAATGTCAGCCTGCTCGGATTAGCTTTTCTTATAAAAGCAGTACTGACCTGTCCAGCCGGGGTAGCAGCGGCAGTAGCCACTCACTGGATCACAGCCATCAGCGTGGCTACAGTCACAGCGTTCACGACACTCCAACCCATAGGTACCGTCCTGACAACGATAAAAAACTTGCTGTAATATCTTTAAAACTCCACACATGAGCACAATGAGACACTCCAAGTTGTATGGTCAGTTAAAAGACAGACTTACAGGGCAGGACTCGCTGCAGTGCTCTCCCCTCCACCCAGGTGAACATGTGCAGGTGCCGTCTATCGGGTCACACGCAGCTCCATTGGCACATAAGCATGTCTGATTACAGCCCAGACCCCACGTACCGCTGGAGCAGAGGATGGAGCAGTCCACGCCCTGCCAGCCTGGGGTTAGAGAGAGCAGAGACACATCCAACTGTTCACAGGTATACAGTATGAACCAAGTATTGTGGATACAGCCACATTGTATTACAGTTATAATGCTATACAACTTAAAACCCAAAATTATAGCATAGCACAGTGGTTCCCAACCTGGGGTTCGAACCCTCAAGATAAATAGGAGGGATTCATTTAAGGGAAATTAAAGGGAAAGAAATAAAAAATGAACTCTGTTCTTAGTCAGTTGGTCGGTCCACCACGTTGTTCAAAACTGAATTATCTCAACAACTACTGGATGGATTAAGATTAGGGCTGGGCAATATATCGATATTCTATCGATATCGAGATATGACACTAGATATCTTCTGAGATTTTTGATATAGTTATATGGCATAAGTGTTGTCTTTTCCTGGTTTTAAAGGCTGCATTACGGTAAAGTGGTGTAATTTTCTGAATTTACCAGACTGTTCTAGCTGTTCTATTATTTGCCTTTTACACTCATTATATCCACATTACTGATGATTATTTATCAAAAATCTAATTTTGTAAATATTTTGTAAAAGCACCAATGGTCAATTCTATAATATTATCGCAATATCGATATCGAGGTATTTGGTCAAAAAATATGGTGATGTTTGATTTTCTCCATATCACCCAGTCCTAATTGAGATGGGGTTTTTTGTATAGACATTCACGTTCCCCAGAGAATGAATCCTACTAACTTTGGCGATCCCATGAGTTTTTCCTGTAGTGCCCCCAGCAGGTCAAAGTTTTCACTTATCCAGTGAAATAGAGTTGCTAAATGCGAGATTGGGAGCATGGGTCAGCGACAGCTGAGCCTAACAGCGCTTACAGTGAAAACAACGGCAGCAGTGTTGACACAGCTAACAGTGTTAACGCAGGGGGAACCGGAGGGTGGGTGCTACATTTCAACAATGGTGACGGTCAGGACGGCGTTATCAGCTGTAACTGCTGTATGAGTGCAGAGCAGCGGATGGGAGCTAGCCAGTGGAGCATGCTCACATGCACGAAAAGGATGTACGGCCGGCCCGGCGATGTGAACAAAGCACAGAGAAGCTCTGATTACAACATTACCCCGCTATATCTTTACATAGCAAATAGTTGTTTGCTGCTGTATTAATGCTCTGGATATCGTATAGAGCACCTTTAAATAGAAAACTGAACATAGCAAGTAGTGAATAAATGAAGGCCGGCGGTCGTCTGACTGTTGTGTGAAATACAGTATGTATACGAAAACAACCTACTTTATGTTTTTAGTCTTACATTGTCAAGCACAGAATGCAAGAAGAATCTGACCACAAGTAAAGTCTGTATGTGTGCATCCAGATAAGATGTATACAGTGTGCAGCAGTCAGTGTAGCGTAAAGCTCGGGAGTCGCTCTGAAGCTTTTACAATGAGTCAATTATACTGTACCTTCCCTGCAGATGCAGGAGCCGTCGGCTGGAGAGCAGGATGCGTGATTGTGGCAGGAGCAGGTGGACATGCAGCTTGGTCCGTATAGACCAGGAGGACACACTGTAGCACAGTCCTCACCCTGAGGTAGAAAAATAATGCAAAGTCATGAAGCAAAGAATCAGCATGGCAATAAATGCTGACTCTGGCAGACCAAAAATAGGAATAATATAGACTGAATATATGCAGAGAGAAAGAGATGCGAGGTTCACTGCACTTCTCCAGAGCTTACTGAACTGTTTATTTAGACCAGTCATGCTGTATCTGTATACAGGATGAGGAGCAAAGCAACGGTTAAGCTGAATGGATTTATGATCATAACTGAAGTTCAAGAGGAAGGACCCCCCAAAGCTATCGCCTCCCAGCTTCCAATTATGCACTCTATATATTCTGACAGCACCTACTCCCAGCCACGCTGCGCTCTTTGCAAGCATACTCCACCCCATCTCTTCACTTCTCTCTCCTGTTAGGTTCGCCTCACGGGGGGGGTCTCCACTTTCATCAGTGGAGAGACTGGCAGGACTCAGAGAATCCAGACTCTTCCCATCTCCAACCAAGCTACTACCAAAACTGCCCTTACTAGCTTTAGTGCATTAATATAACCAAAGCGAAACGCAAAAGCGCCTATTTGACAATATTTCGGATTTAAACTCATAACATTAATGAGGCAATTGGCGAGCGGAGGACGGGCGGTCACAGCCGGTGCAAGGTGGAAACCTGCAGCCCCGCAGCGAAAGCTCGACCAGAGAGGCCAGACACACAGCCATCTGACGTTAAAGATCAAAGAAAGCACTCCACATATTAAGCAACATCTTTTCTTGTAAAATGTCCGGTGTAATCTGTAACACTGATGTCGTCATAAATTCATTAACCGGTGGGAATATGTCCTCCCCACGACATCACTACTTATGACTACTAGATGTGGTTCTTGCTTGGTGAAATGCCCATTGGAGGATACATCTATAAAACCGTACACTGCAGCAGAGATTTTGTAGACACAAGTGAGTGGAACCATCAAGAGGGAATCAATTTCAGGGTGAAGTGATGCAGGGCTCAAGTCCAGAGTTCAACCCTCCACTTTGTCCCAACTACCCAAAGGACACAACTTGAGGATCATTTCCCTGTCCCTTAATTAGCGACTCCTATTGGCATTCTTTCTAATATCCAGCAGGGGGCGACTCTTCTGGTTGCAAAAAGAAGTCTGATTGTATAGAAGTCTGTGAGAAAATGAGCCTACTTCTCACTTGATTTATTACCTCAGTAAACATTGTAAACATGAGTTTATGGTCTCAATCACTAGTTTCAAGTCTTCTTCAATACAGCATGATGTTCATTTAATAAATTATGGTCCCATTTAGAGTCAAATAGACCATAAAGCAGGGTATGCTTTAGGGCATGGCTACCTTGTGATTGACAGGTTACCACGGCGTTGTCTGGTCTGAGAGTTGACGTGTTTTTGTCGTTGAACTTTAACCCTTTCACAGTGTGTTTTCAGTTCATGAAAGTTAATTGTAACATTTCGGTCGCCTAAAAATGTCTTATTCAGCGTTCGGTTGTACTTAGCTCCATCCTCTTGAGTCACTTCTGGCTGCAAAAAAACAAGATGGCAACGGCCAAAATACCAAACTCGAGGCTTCAAAATAGCAGTCCACAAACCTATGGGTGACGTCAAGGTGACTATGTCCACTTCTTATATACAGTCTATGGTTAGGATCAGAGGAGAATATTGTAAACCTCCCAGTGCCAAAGCAGCTGGCGACAACATGTGTATCGGAGGAAGCACATGGTTGTCTACACCTGCATCAGGACAACAGCGGGAGTTAGCGGCACTAAGAATGGCAATATGATGACACCAAACTGGGGAGAAGCAAAAACCAAACAAATACAACTCCATGGTGAACTAGGTGGACATGGGAACGGCAGAAGACTCTCAATCTACTATTAATAAGCACACCAATGGGAGATCGGCAGCCATGCTGGCGCGGCCTTAAAGTCCCTTTACCATTGCATTGGAGTGAACTATCTGGCAAAGGACATGGAGTACTCCTTCCACGTCCTCTGCACCCTGCCGTCATTAGAATTTCTCTGCTTTGAAGGCTGAGCACAGCCCACCTCCACTAGTCTCGTCCCTCCCTAAGCTGGAGATCACAGCCAGTCTATGGATTCCCACACCCTCCCTCGCACACCCTGTCTTGAGTGACAGGTGACACAATGATTTAGAGTTCCAATTAGTGGCCCAGAGGAGTCCTGAGTGGCTCTTGCCTCGCTCACCAGAGCACTGGGGGACCGCTGGCTGCTCGCTGCTCTCATTATCATTTTGAACTCAGTTTAAACAGGAGGCAGGAGGAGATGTGCCAATGGACGCCAGGGGCAGAACACACATCTTAAAACATCTCTCCTCCCCGTACACCACATAAAAGCGCCCGTCTGTGAATGAAATTTTTATCAATCGGTTGCAATAACCTTTGTTCTGCTGAAAATGACAGCTTCAAGACTGCTAACAATAGCAGTTCAGTTACAGTTGTTAAGTGCGGGGAGAAGTTCGACCAGCAGCCAGTGGGGGCTGGAGCGCATGGGAGGGGTTCGGCCTGTCTTCAGAGCACAGGCAATTTACTGGTGACTGGACTCATGGATAAAACGTCATGCAGCCACAAATGACCACATGGATTTTGCTGCATCCTTGGCTGCGTCCGATTCCACTTGGTTTCACCCTCGTGGCGCAGAGACCAGTGGTTGGTCTGCTCTCAAGAGGGGGAAGGCAGCTCTCTCATTAGTCGACTGATTCATATTCCTTCTGAGCCGCGAAGGATAGAAGTCTGTATGTGGAGAATCATTATTAATACACGGGCTGTCAGTCCATCGCACGAGAGCAGCAGGACCTTACATAACTACACAGCCAATGGAGGCTGGTGAGAGGCGGCCAGGTCGTCCTTGGCCAAGGCACTAAATTCATACCTATTAGTATCTTAATGTAATTGGAGAGCACTTTTTCCAGAAAGCCTCTCACTGACACAACATTGATCAGCCTCTTACCCATTGAGACTAGATGCAAATGGCACCACTAATTACCAATCAGTCTCACTCCTTAACAGTCCATCTAACTGCTGGATGAGTGACTGCAGTTTAAAATTCATGCAGCAAGACAGAAAATGAACCTCTGAACCTTTTGATGAGGCTAGAAAGCCCTCAGAGATAGGAAAATGATTTGTTTTCACCACCTACAAAGGCAGACTGGAATCCATTCCTAATGCATTCACATTTCTGATACAACCGTATATCAACACAATCTGTAGAAACCATAGCAGGGAAGAAATGATACTGCGTGAGTACATGCTGCAGATTGCAAGGGACAATGCCTGACTAGGTAACATGTAATCACTTTGTCCCAGTCAAAAAGAGCATGTCCAATTACTAGAGCTAAATCAAGCGTGCAGGAGCTCAGTCTGCTCCGACACTTTGCTTGGTTTGCCCCCCGATGGGACTCCAGAACAAAGGTGCAGCAGGGAGGCTTAGTCCTATCAGCTGTCCCCTGAGGAAGTGACTTCACCAGCAATCATAGGCTCAACACCGTCATCAATCACATTTTAAAAGCCCCACTGCGTGGTAATGATCATGTACCATGTATGTGACATAAAGCTACACACTTAACAGGTAAGAGCCACAATCTGACTTTCTACCAAAGCGGCTTTTGTAGCAAAAAAGCTACTACGTGGACTCACCTCACCCTGCAACACACACACACAAACACACCAGTCCTCCATACGAGGTGCGTCTGTTCCCATCTGACTGCCTCTTTTTCTATCCAGCTCCTGCCCTCTAGGCCTGTTTAATGGATCTGGCAGCCCTTCCCAGCAGCCGCCAAAGAGAACAGGTGGAGCAAATTAAGACACAGTCTGCGGCCCCGCTCGGTAGCTCAATTCACCACAGTGGCCCCGCTGTAAGACACAGGCAATTTCCACTGAAATGTAATGTTGGCAGAAACGTACCCTCTCTCGGTCTCTGTTGCTCTGTAACTTCAGATTGCAAGACAAGAAATACAATGGGAAAACGGATTGAAGTTACCCAACTAATTTGACAGTTGTAGAAAAGGGGACAATATAGCTGCTGCACAAAAACTGCTAAAATGGAAACCTATATAGGTCAAAGATTCAATTTTCTCCCAATTGGTCGAGGACTACTTGTCTCCCTGAAGTTAAGGCGTATCAACCCTATTTGTAAAATACACACGACTGATTATTAATGTCTGCAAAGGGCCGGACCAGGGAATGAATCATTTAGCGAGGAATTTCTCGCGGTGCAGTAGAGCACATCTATAATAAGGCAATAATAAAATGTCTCACCTTGCTTCTGCCTTCCTGTGTACAAAAAGCTTCTAAAGTAATACCGGGACCACTTACAGAACATTACAACCACAATGACGCAAACGTTTTACTACGGCCACAAATAACAAATCAATGCAAAACAACCTTCATAAAGAGCTATATTATTGACACAATACTGATACCGTCACACGGACCTCCTTTTATCATTATTATCTAATGAAACTACAGATTTTCACAAGGAGCGAGGTTACAATGACAATTAACCTATGGCAGTTTTATGAAAAAATTAATATAACCAACAACATCATTATAATCTGTTACTCCGTAATTACAGCAGTGATTAAATTAAAATAGAGAGCAGCATGTTAAATCATTTCAAACACAAAGTTATATAAATAAGTCATATTTTAAGGACTGATGTTCAAGGGATCTAATGTATTGTGTGTGTTGATTTTTCCTCCTTTTTTGTTTTCAATGTGTTTAAACTTGTGGAAGACAGAACCTGCCAAAATAAATGAATAAATAAATAAACGACTCGATAAATAAATAATTAAATGTGTCATTAAATGTAGCAAACATAATATCAAAAATAAATGTAGGCATTCACTAATTGATAAAATGTGACATAAATTGATATTTCTGTTTTAATTTGCTTCTTCGTCGACTACATGCTAGCCGGCTAGCTGCACCCGTCTTCTATATATTTATTGACTAATTTGATTAGTCATTCATTTATTTTTGATTTTGGCAGGTTCTGTCCTCCATATAAATTAGGTCTGTCAATCAATTAAAATAGTTAATTGTGATTGATCGCAAATTAATCGCACATTTTTTATCTGTTCAAAATGTACCTTAAAGGGAGATTTGTCAAGTATTTAATACTCTTATCAACATGGGAGTGGGCAAATATGCTGCTTTATGCAAATGAATGTATATATTTATTATTGGAAAACAATTAATAACATAAAACAATGACAAATATTGTCCAGAAACCCTCACAGGTACTGCATTTAGCATAAAAATATGCTCAAATCATAACATGGCAAACTCAAGCCCAACAGGCAACAACAGCTGTCAGTGTGTCCGTGTGCTGACTAGACTATGACTTGCCCCAAACTGCATGAAGTATCATATCATAAAGTGTGCATGTCTGTAAAGGGGAGACTCGTGGGTACCCATAGAACCCATTTTCATTCACATATCTTGAGGTCAGAGGTCAAGAGTCAATTAGTGGCTTTAAAACAAATTTATGTTAACGCGTTATTATTGCATTAACTTTGACAGCCCTTTTACGTAATACATTTTAAGTTTTCCTATTTTATTGTATCTTCTCTTTCTCCTTTCCCTTGGTTCTTACTTCAGGGAATATTTGCTTTGTGTTAGTTTGTGTAAAATAATTGTTCTTAGCACTTTGGCATGTTGGCTCTCTCCTAAAGGAGATTTAGATTTCATGAGACCAAGTAAAGGTCAAATTAAAATAAAATAAATAACAATAAACAACAGTAAAACATTACCATGATAGCAGCCACTGACCTAAGTACGATTAAACAGCAGTGAGGATATACTGTACTCACCATGAACCCGGGGGCACATATACAAGAGCCTTTGACAGGATGGCAGTCGGCTCCGTTGGTGCAGCTACAAGGCAGCATGCATCCCTCTCCGTAGTATCCAGGAGGGCATGTCTCATTACAGTAAAGCCCTGTCCATCCCGCAGAGCAGGTGCATTCACCAGAAAGCGGGTGGCAGCTAGAACATAATGAGGAAGAAAGATGGGAAGAGTGAGGCAAAGTTTCAACACTTCATTCGTGAGCAGGGGTCAAAGTGTGAAGTCTGCGCCGACAGCAATTCATCCATCCATGTGTCTACGTGCTTGTTTCAGATAGATGAGGTGTCCCTTTTCTCCTTCTTTCTGTAATGACTTCTACGGTCGCTGCCCAACTCCAGCCGGAATCAGAGCATTAACATTGCATTAACTATGAATGCGGCTGAGAAATTATGAATGAAGCAAAAGGTCGCGATTAAAAGCTAACTGGATGACATGGCTGAGAGGTGTCCAGACTTCAGAATGAGTGCTGGCTTAGAGCGAAGATGAAGCAAAAATTGAGTTGGAAAAGTCTTTATTCATAAGGAGCTACAGGGGGGGCTTTGCTTCAGGGCTTGCTCGGAGCGAAGATGAGTGCGGCCTCGCGTTGATATCTCACTTACCTCACGGTGTTGGTGGTATTACAGGGGCAGTACTTGTCACAGATGAGGCCGTAGAGGCCCGGGGGACAGAATCTCTCTTGGCAATTAGGGCCTTTAAACCCGGTTTCACACAGACAGGCTCCATTGATATGGTGACACTTGGCTCCATTCTGACACTCACACCTCTGGTTGCACTGCGGACCAAAGGTGCCCACCGGACAGTCATCCTGGCACCTGCAGGAGGAAAAATTTAACATTTTTAAATTGGTGCTATAAAAAGAAAATTTAAAAAATTGGAGTAAAGAGTGGTAACCTGAAATTCTAATGTTAAAAAGGTTAAAGCACCTTTGTACATGTGATATATTGAAAATATTAGAGCTTAAACAATTAGTCAATTACTCAATTAGTGGACAGAAAATGAATTAACAGCAATCGTGATAGTAAATTAATTGTTTATGTGAAGTTTTGCTCTTTTTTCTGTTTTATATCATCATGAATTGAATATCTTTAAGTTTTAAACTGTTGGTCTTGACATTTTATACACTTAACAATGAATCAATGAAATACTAACGGATTATTCAACAGTGAGTATAAGCAATAGTTGCAAGCCCAAAAGTTAGTTATGGTGTAATTGCCCCTTTCATTATACCATCACCACTGCTGCACAGCACTACTTGCATATTATTACAACTGAAACGTTTAAACGGGAAATACTAAATATCCATTTTGGATATATTGTGCCAGCTGAAATTCTCAGTTAGTGTTTCAAAAATGGTTATTGTTGTAACTTCTACAAAATATGCAAAATATAAAAAGGAAAGTTCTTAGGACCAACAGTAATAACGGTAACTGTGAGCACTTTCATGACGATGGTTAGGTACGATACAATACAATGTTTGTGTGAGTATTTGAAAACAGCAGTGGTGAAAAGTAGCATTTACTCAAGTATTGTACTTAAGTACAAATTTGAGGTACTTGTACTTTACTTGAGTATTTCTATTTTCTGCTACTTTATGCTTCTACTCCACTACTACTACTACTATATCAAACGGAAATATTGTAGTTTATGCTCCAGTACATTTACCTGACAGTAGTCAGATACTAGAGTTACTAGTTACTTAGCAGATTTAGATTAACAATACAAACTATAATAAGTACAATATTATTATGTCAATAAGGCTTTTTGGTCCTCAGGGGGAAATTCACAAGCTGTCAGCAGTATTGTAAAGTAATATATAATAGAATAAAATATAGTGATGAATTCATTAATGCATCAATAATTATAATCCAATAATATGATATATATTATTCTGAGCCATTTTCCATAATGAGTACTTTTGGTACTTTAAAGCAGCAGTGGGTAGAATTGGAGCAAATATGATAAAAAAGGTTATGTTTATAAAACTACATGCACTATATCCTGACAATAGTGCATGAGACCGGTAATCTGAAAAAAATCATGTGTCTGTGTGTCCTCCGGTGCTCCTAACGGCATCTGCAAGATTTCACAGACCGGAGGAAAACAACCAATCAGAACCGAGCTGGAGTCTGCCGTCCAGCTGCCGTCCAGCTGCCGTCCAGCTGCCGTCCAGCTGCCGTCTATGAGAGCCGGCTGTCAATCACTCGCAAACTCATTCATTGCGATTCAAATATGAATCAATATTCTGCAACTGTAATGACTATTTCTCGCCTCAAATGTTTATAGGAACATCATGTAGTGTGCTGTTTAGCTGTAAAATGAGAACGTTTGTGACCCAGCAGCCAGTTGAGGAAATACCAAGCACAGCCCACCAGCCAGAGCACAGCCAATAGGAACGCTCTCTCTCTGAAATGACCTGTGATTGGTCAAAGTCTCCCGGCACAGGCTAGATTTTTTAAAACCTGAAAACAGAGCCATGAGGAGGTGTAGAAGTCTAGTTATCTCTCAGAACACTTGAATTACAATATGCTGAAAGGTTATTATGGATTTTTTGCCCAATGATGCCAAAAATATACTTCCTACTGCCACTTTAAGAACATGTTGATGCTATTACTTTTTTACTTTTACTTCAGTAACATTTACAATGCAGGACTTATACTTGTAACAGAGTATTTCTACAGTGTGGTATTGCTACTTTTACTTAAGTAAAAGATCTGAGTACTTCTTACACCACTGGAAAACGGTGGCTATTTGATTTTAGAATAAAACGTTTCAGCTGCTATTGTAATATAGTCATAATATTACATCATTGATAGTCTTTTTACATTTTACAATTTAAATAATTAATTTTTAATTTGAAAACATTTTCATTAATCCAAGACTGACATGAAGTTCAACGAGTACATGACAGGAAGCTCTAAAAGCATCCCCCTGCGGTCAGCAGTTGGACAAGACTTAGTAATCGCCATTAACCAGAGTTGATGAGTTTCTCCACGTGAAGAACTGAAGTAGATCAGAAAATGGATTTTATCCTTACTTAAATATACTGACTTAACTACACAATCTTGGCGGAGGATCAATCTCAAGAGTCTAACAAAGCTATTACAAATAGCTCAATTACATTAGAAAATGGGCGAGTTATGTTTCATGTTTAAATTACCCTGGCTTTAGTTTTATCAGGGGACAATGGTATTATTAAACTAGACAGGAGAGGGTGGGGGCTAACACAATCTCAGATTATTCCTGGCAGGTTAATTCACCTGCCACTGACAAAATGAATGAGGGCAATTTTGCAAAATAATAAAGGAAAGGAGAGGTCTCGACGAGGAAGTGTTTCCATCCAACAGACAATTGCTTTAGCTGAACTAATAAACCCAGGCTGCTCTGTGCTGCTCTGGCAGGCATGGGGAACAAAAAAGATCTGTGGATTTCAATGAGACCTTAATATAAGCCCATTACTTATAATTAATGAGCAGAAGCCAAACAGCATGTAGCCCATGGTAAGATCAATGGGTAGGCTGGGAGAGGAGGAGGATGAAGGCTGAAGACATGAAACCTTGCTGGCCAGCATGAAGTATAAGATTAATTAAACATAAACACCCCTATTAAAAGCTTCCAATCCACCTTCAAATGGACTAATGGGCATTTATAAATGCTTATATCTCTTGAGCGTGAAATTTTCCAGCATTTCCTTTCTCTTTTTAAAGAACAGCCAGGTTTGTGCCTCAGTTGGACGTCAACAAAGAGAATAGGTCAATGAGTGACTGTTTAATGTGCGACTGTCGGCATGAAACCATCCTTTGCATTAAATACTAATATCAATAAATCATGCCATTGTCTGACCTATTTTCAAAGTAGGAGTGCAAAAGTTTGCGCCGAGTACTTCACGAAAGGCTTTTGTGCATAATAATTCAGCAGCCTGCTGCCATGGTGTCAGCTGCGTACCTGCGTCCGCTGAAGCCAGCTGCGCACTGGCACTGCCCCGTGACGTGGTCGCACAGTCCGCCGTTACGACAGGAACAGTCCTTGCTGCAGTTGATGCCGTACTTGCCAAGAGGGCACGGCTGGGCACAAACTGAACCCTTTGAAAAACAGCCAGCAAAGAATCACATGAGACACATCGTTCACGACTTCAGGAGAATAAACTCTGTATCAACCTTTGTTGACATGCTGTTTATGTTTTCCTGTCTGTTTCTGGCATTATATCCTCCTATGTATAAAATACAGTTTTACATTAAAGAAATAACCTAAACTGACAACAATACTCAAAACAACACAGTTTATCACACATTATCTTCAGAAAGTTGAAATTAATGTTTGATTAATGAGTTTATCTTCATGTTGACCTTTGTTTGGCAGAAATTACATGGACACGAGCATTAGAATAGTTTCATTGTACTGGTTAACCAGTTGTTGTTGCTGTATTGGCAAGTAATTGATTTAAAAGTAGGGTTGGGCAATATGACGATATATAGCATGAAACAATAGAAATTTGTCGACCCTCAGAGATTTTATTTCATGGTGTCTTTCCCTTTAAAATCTCTGGTTGGTTTAGGTAATTCTGCAATATAAATCCATTTATAGCATAATAGAAGATTTTATCTTCCACTCCTGATTTAAAGGAATGCTAAAAATGCTAAATAGGTTGTGCTTTCAAAAGCACTAGTGCAGTGCCCGTTCGGAGCGTGTGCACATCCGTAACGGGCCGATTGCTTGGCTGGCTGCTTGTACACGTCAAGTGTGAAGTTGATTGGATGAATGGAGATATGGAGATATGAAAAGGGCAGTCATACATACATTTATAGACAGACAGAGAATACTTCCTTTATAGTTAGCTGATGATGCTACAGCACCACCTATTGGCCAAATGGCACCAAATGTGCCATGGTCACTCAGACATTGTATCTACACATGTCCACCAAATGTGGTCGCAATAGCACAAAGCGTTTAGGAGATAAAACCATTTTTGTAATATAACCATTTCAGCTAACTTTGAAGGCCAGCTTTAGCAAAACCGTATTGAACATCAACAATCCAAAAACATAACTTTTTCTGGAGAGACGTTCTCTACAAAATTTAGTCTAGATGCAAATGGGCGTGGCTTATATGGATAGATTCGTCTGGACCCACAAAATCCAGGGAAAAAGGAATTTTGATCTTGATGGTTCAAAACTTATGTTTCAAAAGTAACAGGCCAAATGTAAAATTGGTGCCACCATCAGGCCAAATTGCACCACATTCGACACTGCACACTCCCTTGAGTCCTGAGCAAGTGTGAAGTAGATTGCATGAGCGGCTCTCGAGATATGAGAATAACACACAGACAGACAGACGGACAGACAAACAGACATTCCGCGCTTTATAGTTGGATACAATCCTTTCTTCAAAAAAAAATATATATATATATTTTTGCTTTATTAACGTTATTCAATAGTTTGACAGTAGAGACAGACATGTGGGGAGAGTTAAAGCAAGATGTCATGCAACAAAGTTCCCCAGCTCGAATCCAACTGGTAGCGTTGCCTGAAAACACAACACTTCTGGGATGTCCCTAAAGTAACACTTTATATTGTTGACTGTGGGCGGTCATGATCACTTGACTTTACTTTGAGAACTGGGGTTTGAGGAAGCATGCACAGCCTCCCCACCGGGCACTCCAATTATTCATCTCTTGCAGGGAGTAGAGAATCCTCATTTATAATTGATCGTATTGATCCTAAGGTCCATGTTCTCAACATGACAGTCTCTACTGTAAAGACTACATTAGAGATATAAACGTTTGGGGTTTTTCTTTCTTCAGAACACCAACGATATTCAACCCTTTTCTTCCTCGTTACCTTCCCACCTTTGCTCATGTGACCTACCGTCCACCCAATGCGGCAGGAACAATCTCCAGTGATGTGGTGGCACGTTCCTCCGTTCTGACAGGGGCAGCGCTGCTCACACTGAGGCCCGTGACTACCGGAGGGGCAGCGCTCTCCACAGCTGTCACCAACACAAGCCAAGAGTCAAATGTCTCAGACACATAACTTGTGTTTTTCTTTGCATCAAAAAAGCACGCTCAGACAGACAACAAAATGGCACATCAACATATTGTCATAGACAGCAAAGAGAAAGTTGCAAAGGAATAATTGCTGGTACTCACAAAGCCCCCGAGTAGCCCGGCGCACAGATGCACTCTCCGGTCTCGTGGTTGCAGGTGGCACCATTGAGACACTGGCAGGGTAGTTGGCACGCCTTGCCGTAGTAACCATGCTCACAGAGCTCCTCACATCGCCATCCCTGGTAGCCATCAGTGCAGACACAGGCACCTGTGATGGGGTTACACTTAGCCCCATTCTGGCACTGGCACCGATTACTGCAATGAGGTCCCCAGTAGTCACTCTCACAACCTGCAGGCACACAGAGAGAAGAGGAGGCATCAGACAGAGCAGAGAAACACAACAAAAGAGGAATATGCACCAGCTTTTATGCTTGAAAACAACTGAAATCTTATATAAAATAAATGGAAGTAATTAATAAAATATATGACATGTAATAGTTCATCATGAATGTCAGCGAATGACTTAACACTGTGAAAACATTCTGACAGTGCTCCACAAGGTTGATATCCTTGACATTCATGCCTATAATTAACTTTCAAGTTTTTAATGTGAATGTGTTTTTTTGCTTAAGGGAATACTTCACCCACAAAAATTACCTTTACCCTGTGTTACCTTGAACTCTTAGAGAAAACTTTGTTTTTCTTGCATCCCTCCACGGCGAACGAAGAATCAAAAAACGGAGAAAAGTCTTGATGAATTGAAGTAAATGTGGGCCGCGTAAAATAACAGCAAATCTGTTTCAAAACCAGTGGTCAACCTCCGGGTCTGAGAAGTGAAGCCAATGCCGAAGTAACTTAACTTGCATTCTTTCTAACAGCCAGCAGGGGGCGACTCCTCTGGTTGCAAAAAGAAGTCTGATTGTATAGAAGTCTATGAGAAAATGAGTCTACTTCTCACTTGATTTATTACCTCAGTAAACATTGTAAACATGAGTTTATGGTCTCAATCACTAGTTTCAAGTCTTCTTCAATACAGCATGATGTTCATTTAGGAAATTACGTTCCCATTTAGAGCCAAATAGACCATAAAGCAGGGTATTTTTTAGGGCGTGGCTACCTTGTGATTGACAGGTCACTACCACAGCATTGTCCGTCTTACAACTTTAACTCTTTCACAGTGTGTTTTCTGTTCATGAAAGTTGATTATAACCTTTTTGGTTGACTGAAAATGTCTCATTCAGTTGTACTTAGCTCCACCCTCTCGTGTCACTTCTGGTTGTAAAAAAAAAAAAATGCCGACGGCCAAATACCAAGATGGTGTCGGCCAAAATGACGAATTCGAGGCTTCAAAATGGCACTCCACATGCCAATGTCACGGTGACTACGTCCACTTCTTATATACATTTTATGATCAAAACATCCGTTTACAAACTCTCACACAACTCCTGCAGTATAATCCAATCCATTACTTCCCAGACACATGAATTTTCACGAAAACCTTACTATTTAAACACGTCGGACTTGCACAGACGAGAACACGCCTGCGCACGAGTACGACTGTTTATGCAGAAATGTTTTAAATAGTAACATTTAAGTGAATATGCATGTGTCTAGGAAGTAGTAACTGGGTAAATGAGACTTGGATTATACTGCAGGAGTTGTGTGAAAGTTTGTAAATGAATGTTTTGATATAGTTTTGCTGTTGTTAAACACGTCCCCAATTTACTTCAATTCATCAAGAATTTTCTCTGTGTTTTGGATTCTTCGTTCACCATTGAGGCATCTAATAAAAACTGTTTTCTTCAAGAACTCAAGGTAACACAGGGTGAGTAACTGATATACAAATGGTCATTTCATGGGTGAAATATTCCTTTAAAGGATAATTTAAAAGGTCTTATGAAATTCTTATTCTCACAAAAAGATAAAAAAAACAACAACATTGAATTGATCCTATTAATATTGTCTGTGCAGACAAAGACTGACAGCTTATTCCTCTGTGCCATAGAGCTCAATTTTCGTCAAAGAACTATTAAAAACACATCAATGATGTTACCACCGTAGCACATTTTTCTTCATTACCAAGAACACGGTCCTGTAGTTTATTCTGAATCAATCCCACATACACAATCGTGCTGCTGTAGCTAAATATTTACTAGCGGAGCAACAAATACACTAAATTCTCCTGTTTGAGTATTTACAACAGTGCCCTAAGCCATGTGAAATCATTTAGAGTTTTGGTCTTTTCATGGGATTTCTTCACAGTAATAAAAAATGCAGAATATCAGCAGCAATATGTTTAAAATGTATTCACTGTGTTCATTCCTGCTCTGGGTCAAAGGCTGCATGAGTGTATCCAGGCATGCCCGGAGCGAAAAGCAGAGGAACAGGTTGCTATCCATCACATCACTCTCACATTCAGAGACATGGACACACAAACAAACACAGGAAGAACATGCGAACAAATCCACAGAGAAAGAACCTGAGCCAGGAATCAAAATGAGACTGTGTGTGTGTGTGACCACTGAGCTTCTGTTTCACACCTACAAACACTCCTCTGGTACGTTTGACACTTCTGTAAGACAAATATGAAGCCAGCAACACAGCAGAACAAAATTCATATCGCCTGTCAATACAAACCTCCCAAGACATGAATCAAGCTGTAACCAAACCTGTTGGTGCCCCAGAGAAGCTTCTGGCTGAAAAATACACTGGACAAACATTACAGCTGCTTGCAGACAGCCAGCTCAATCAAGTTGATCATTTGTCTTTCTTTAAGTCACTTAATATATGGATGTATTGGACAGGTCTATATTATTTCAGCTAAATCTTGTGGTACAGTATAGGGGCTGTATATTCCCTCATTAATAACAACAAAAAACAACAGAGTTATTTAATTATGAAACATACTGCACCTTTGTTTGATATCTCTAAAAAAATAACATGAAAGTTAAGCTTTTGAGATGGAAAAGTCCTTCCCAACAGATCATTGAGAAAAACACGTTCAAACACTTTGAACATGAACCGCTCTCCTCATCATTCAGGTAGACCCCTTGATGAATTGACAGCTCACTTAGATGCTTTCCCATTTTCGCCATCTAACCTTAGCTAACTTTGCCTGTCATTTGATGTCTGTAATTAGCATATAACAGTTTAAGCCAAAGTTGTTATTAAATCTCTCAATTAAATCTTGATTAATTCCAAAACCCAAAGATATTCTGTCTACAGCTGCAAAGATTAATCGATTATAGTTGTCAACTATTGAAGTGGCAGTAGGTAGGATATTTTTGGCATCATTGGGTAAAAATCCATAACAACCTTTCAGCATATTGTAATTCAAGTGTTCGGAGAGATAACTAGACTTCTGCACCTCCTCATGGCTCTGTTTACAGGCTTTAGAAAATCTAGCTTGTGATGGGAGACTTTGACCAATCAGAGGTCATTTTATTGAGAGAGCGTTCCTATTGGCTGTGCTCCAGTCATGTGATCGGATCTTAACGTTCCTTCACCAGATTTCACAATGGCGGCAGCGTCACAAACTTTCTCATTTTACAGCTGGACAGCAGACCTCAGATCAGCTCTTACTGCTTGTTTTCCTCCTCTGAAAAATCTTGCAGATGCCATTAGGAGCACAGGAGGACACCGGAGGACACCAGAGGACACCAGAGGACACAGAGGCACATGATTATTTTCAGGTTACCTGTTTCATGTACTACTGTCACGATATAGCGACTGCTTTATAAAAATAACTTTTTTTAATCATATTTGCTCCAATCTCGCCTACTTCAGCTTTAAATTAATAATTTTTTTTAAGAAAAAAAAGTCAAAATTCTCTGATCCTCTATGACAGTGAACTCAATATCTTTGTGTTGTGGACAAAACAAGACATTTGAGGACGTCATCTTGGGCTTTGGGAAACACTGATCGACACTGATCAACATTTTCTGACATTTTACAGATCAAACAACTCATCGATTAATCGAGAAAATAATCAACAGATTCCCAATCAACGACAAAAATATCCGTTAGTTGCAGCCCTAATTCAGTTTACTATTAAATGAGGCATTTGAAAGGCTGGAAGCAGTGAATGTTTTGGCCGTTTTGCTTAAACATGTATTTAAACAATGAATTGATAATGAGAATAGTTGCATTAATTTATTAATGTACTAATCACTTCCACTCAGACTCAACTATGCAGTAAAATCCAGGCATAACAATATGTTAAAAGAGGCCAAAAAGCTTTGTAGACTTTCAGTGATTTCAGCACTATAAGCAGCCTTATTGACATTACACATTGAGTCATTGGTGTTAATATCAAAAATATTAATCAGGCTTAATGTGTTTTAGCTGAAATTCCTGGTACTTCCCTCGTGGGTGAATAAGCTCTAAAAGATGAAATGTTCAAACAGGTGCAAAGCATAGTTCTGTCACTCAGAAATGGGTGAAGATACATACTGTGAGTGATTCTGGTATAGACTGAGTACTGTATATGTGATGTTGACACACCACAACCATCATAGAGGAAGGCATGAACAACATCCTGAAATTAATCTGCAGAAAGGGAAGCAAATGTGCAAGCTGTTCACACCTCTCAGTGACTAGAGGGAAGAGCAAAAGAGGATGCAAAGATCAAGAACGAGGAACGAGGGATTTTTACATGAAACGGTTTGTTACTTGTGTCTTTTAACACCTTTTTCAGGTGCAACTTCAGCAATCAGCTGTCAAAATGGGCATCGGAAAAAAAAAACTGCTGTAGCTCTGGTGACAAACGCTCACTTTTCAAACTTTGCTAAATGTACTTTAAACTGACTAACTGTATCGTACTTGGAGTAATAGTGCGGAGAGCTCCAATTTGATGGGATAACACCTGGATGAGAGGATGTTCATCCTCTGTGATGACTGTGCTAGTCCCCAGAGGTATCATCCCTCAGTAACAACGAAGAGCAGAATTAGTCTTCGCAGCTGTATTGTAATATTGGCACTCAAGAAAATTGGTTATAGGTTATACAGTATAACCTAGCTGCTTTACATGGGTTAATGTAAATAGCTCAGAGGCATAAGAAAGCGGTACCTAAGGGAATGATGTAAAACAAGCAATTCCTGCATTCCTCAGGGGATATCTCTGTTTAGAAAAACTCAATACGTCCCATAAAATGCGAGCAAATAGCTAATCTTCAAGGTTAAATGAACAGCCCGCTTTTATGTGAAAAACAATCGTCAGTGAGCCGGGGTAGCGGGCAGTCTTCACTCTCACCACGGTAATTGTTCTTTCGAGGATCTAGTGGTGATTTAAGTGATTGGTATGGCCTTATGTCTCTCCAGCAGCAGCTGTATTTCCTCACATAAAAGCCCGGCTTGAGATCCAGGCCAGCACAGCACAGCAGCCAGGACGGTGAATATTCCTCTATTGATTCACACATCATCGCAGAATGTAAAGACACTACCCCCTCCTCCTTGTACGCTCGCTTTGCCAGAGCTGTGATCCGCCAGAGTGGGAGCTTAATGAACACCACTTCACGGACGGCACTGAAGGTTGTTTTTCCAGGTACACAGCAGGAAGATGATCAGCCCTTCCCTGGTACAGACAGGTCTGCCCTGAAGGGGGTCCTGAAACTCCGGGCTAGTGCAGTATTACTTCTGTGGTCGGACAGACTAGAGGCCACATTACAGGGCTCACACTGATTTGATCTAATCTGCTCCTGGCCTCCAGTCTGGCATGAAAGAGTTCCCTGAAGGTTGAGCTTCTGCCACGCAAACGACCCTGGCACATTAAATCTGAGGTGTGTGCGGGCGGCCCGGGTAATGGATGAGCAGTTTAGCTGCAACTTGGTTTAGCACTCTATAAGCACTCATCAGAGCTCCCTCAGCTCAGCAGTGCTCCTTCAGCACAGTACAAAAACAGGAAAATAACTGGAGGCATCATCACCTCTGATTCCAGCTTCAAAACCTTGACCACATTAATAAAAGAGAGCATTTTATATTCCGACATGTACAACTCAAAATATGATGTCAGTAAAAATACCCAGAGCGGCAGAGGAAAACAGAAATAAACCAAAAATCTATCCAGCGCTTAATTTGCAGACTTTTCTGGTGCTTAGAAGCTCAACAAATGTTACCATTTGAAGTTTTAAACCTTCTTTAGCTTGCAGTTAGAGGCCTCAGCACATTGAGAGCAAAGCCCATTATCTCGCTGTCTCTCTCCTACACAGAGGTTCTCAAACTTTACCCAGTAGTCTCTCACTTCCCGGCTCCGACAGCATTTAACTGTGATTAAGGAGTCAGAGTTCATGATGAGCTGCGGGCAAAAACAGAGAGAAACATCAGGAGAAGAGTAGCATGTAGCATGAAGGCCTCGGCTTCTGGAGTACAGCTAAATTGTGTGAGGTGATGAGGACCCCCTGTGGGTTGTGGTGTGTAGGCAGTGAATCCCACACAAAGTCTGAAACGAGAGAAGCTGCAATCCTGCCCATTAACAGGCCTCTCAGAGCTCGTAATACATAACAGTTAGAATGTGGATAACCTCACACACTAGGAAAAGGTCCAATCCCAAGGTGCTGGGTATAATCCCCTTGGCTGGAACAAAACAGATCACGTTGAGGGGTACCGGCGGATAGTAAACTTCTGAAGGTGATGTCCAAAGAACGGGCTGAGAGAGCCATCGCGGTGGCGCTGAGCTTTGAAGTGTGCTCAAGAGTCTGCACGATCAGGGGCTGGCTGCAACAGGATTAAAACCCAAACCGCTTTCTGCAGCCGACTTCATCCAGGAAGTCCTCCTGAACTTGGCCTCTTCAGCAAAATGTTTGTCGCTGTTCTTTACGAACGGGAGTCTGTGCCACAGAAAGCCTCTCAGAGCTAAATTCAAAATGAGGGCCTGAGTCAAGCTCTTTAAAACACAGAATATCCCTCCCCATTCAAAAGAGTTTTAAACTTCATTTATTCCGCTGGACGCAGGGCAAAAGCAAACTTTAATTTAAATTTAATTTAACTTTAATTGGAATCAGGGCTTGACTGGTTTAAACCAGTGGGCAACCTCCGGGTCTGAAAAGTGACGCCAATGCTGAAGTGCCTTAAACTTGCATTCTTTCTAATATCCAGCAGGGGGCGACTCCTCTGGTTGCAAAAAGAAGTCTATGAGAAAATGACCCTACTTCTCTCTTGATTTATTACCTCAGTAAACATTGTAAACATGAGTTTATGGTCTCAATCACTAGTTTCAAGTCTTCTTCAATACAGCATGATGGTAAATGGTAAATGGACTTGGACTTATATAGCGCTTTTCTAGTCTTCCGACCACTCAAAGCGCTTTACACTACATGTCAGCATTCACCCATTCATACACTGATGGCAGAGGCTGCTAAGGTGCCAACTTTGCCCATCAGGATCTAATCTAAATACTCACTCACACACCGATGGCTATGTCTTCGGGAGCAAATTGGGGTTAAGTGTCTTGCTCAAGAACACATCGACATGTGACCCGGAGCAGTCAGGGATCGAACCACCGACCTTCCGATAAGTGGACAACCTGCTCTACCCTCTGAGCCACAGCCGCCCTATGATGTTCATTTAGTGAATTATGGTCCCATTTAGAGTCAAATAGACCATAAAGCAGGGTTTGCTTTAGGGCGTGGCTACCTTGTGAATGACAGGTCGCTACCAAAGAATGTATATTGTCAAGAAGTGAAAGTCAATTGTTTGTTCCATTGCAACATCAGCGCCAAGCAGCAAAGTGCTTTCACCATTTCGGACTGAAAGCGAATACCGGACGCCAGTAAAATGTCCGCCTAAAACGTGCCGTACAAAAGTAAAACAAAATGAACAAACTGCCCCGTATAGAACTATAAAACATTATAAATATATACAGTATTTTGGACTGAAAGCGACTACTGGATGCCAGTAAAACACCGGCTTAAAAAGTGCCATACAAAGAAAAACAAAATTATTTCTATTCCATTGTCATGTTCTACCGAAATGGCCTGTGTTGAACAATAAAATATTATAAATATAATAAGTGTTTTTAGTCCAAAATAGTGGCAGCGGCTGGTGTCAAGAAAACACTGGAGTTTCGTCTCTTTGCTTATATACTCTGTCGCTACCACGGCGTTGTCCGGTCTGAGAGTTGTCACTGTTTTTGTCTAACACCTTTAACCCTTTCACTGTGTTTTCAGCTCATGAAAGTTAATTATCACCTTTTTGGTCACCTAAAAATGTCTTATTCAGCATTTGGTTGTACTTAGCTCCACCTCCACTTAGCTCATGTCACCTCTTATTGCAAAGAACCAAGATGGCGACGGCCCAAGCAATGATGGCGACAGCCAAAATGCCTAAGTAGAGGCTTTAAAACGGCAGTCCACAAACCAATGGATGACAAAACGGTGACTACGTCCACTTCTTATATACAGTTTATAATATAAACGCTGGCCACTCAAGGTGGTGGGTGCAGACAGCTGCTTGCTGCTTCGCCAGCTTTAACTGGGAAAACCACATTATTGCTTTTGGAATATTTGGCACGCAGCCTGACTTCACTCCCCACTGCCTGAGTCACTCACTGTCACATAACTATTATTAACACACACTGTTGACACTTGGGGAATAATTCAACTCATACAAGACATTAGAAGGTAAAACGCTCCGGCTCCTGAGAGCCGTTTTACTCCTCGCTCACTCATTAGCAGAGCTTGTGGGAAAAGCAAAGCAGTGTGACTCATTGTCTCGACAAGTCTCCTGCCTCATGAGAGGAGCGCACCTCGGAGTTTCATATTGTCTGATTCACGCTTTGTACCGCTAAGCTTTGTTCACTTTTTTCCTTGACAGATCTGAATTTTCAAATTACACTCCACGACCAGAGTTAATACGGACAAGTCACTATTTCTAAATGGCATGAAGGCACAGGCTTTCTTTGCAGATTTTCAAATATTGAAATGACAATTCTTAAAGGAACAATAAAACAATTCTTCCTACAATTTAGCTGACACAAGAATGTGTAATATGCTGTTCTTCAGTCAATATGAGCTATTTGTAATAGGATTTATTCAATAAAAGCCCGACTCAACGCTCAGCTATTCATCACAGCTCCCCAACTCAATGACGCAGACTAATAGAGTGAAAAGACGACAGGTCTGGTACCAGAGTCTTGAGGGAAAGTGATGATTGTTGTGTAAAAGTGGTAAATTTGCATTGAGTGATAAATGTCTCTCGGCTTTGTTGAACTAGCGGCTGTAAAAGCTGCCGATACGCTACGAGACAGGCCCCACTGTCCCCTCCATGTCCTGCTGACATCTATTACACGGTTATTTATTAGTCCTCAGAAAAGCCAGACACGACAAGTAAACAGTTTAGATACATCCCTGTGAGCTTGACAAATGAATTTCTAAATATACAGAAGAAACTGCCAATAGTCGTGGGGGCAGTTCTGCTGAATTGGAATAACAGCGTGCTGCAGCTTCTGCTGTTGGGCGTGTCGTTTGTCCTGCCCTAATTCATCTTAGCCGAGCCCTCGTGTGTTCACAATCCCCTGAGGGAGAAAGAGCAGCACAGGACCAAACCCACAACACAACACAACACAGAGACTCTCTAACAGAGTTTGCTGCTTAGACCGTTCCCCATAATGCACCATGTGCTCCCTCCTGATACCACCTCGCAGCTCGATAAGAAGTAACAAGATCTGACTGTTGCCTATTTGGAACCACAAACTAATGAGTGAATAACTTAATTCTTTTAAGACTATACATCACAGATTAAAAGGTCCGGCCTGGCTGTTTATCCCGAGGAGGATCTGATCATTTGTCCAAGTTCCATTCAGGATGTGAACCCGGATCAATAGGAGCCGTGCAGGTGCCAGCCGGCTCCTCTGCAGCACAGCTGGATCAGGGTTAACAGGGCCGGTGGTTGACCAAGACAGACAAGGCCAGGTCATCTCACGCTTTATTCAAAACAAGCACTTCAGAGTGATGCCTCTCTCGCTCTCTCTCTTTCTAATAAAACAGGCCGTGTTGTAGTGCCAGCAGGCTGTGAGAGATGCTTTTGCTAGTGCAGTAAACCAGTCACTTGTTCAACACAACCTGACACGGCTCATGAAAGCTTCTGGATCAGCAAATTGTTACACAGCCCACTGCTCCTTCCAATTAATAATTTACCCTTCACCCTGTCCTGCAGAAAACAAACCCTTTGCTCTGTTGCCACAGGACAACAACAAAAAAGCAATCAGAGCAGAGGTGGACGTTTATCTACAGTACATATATACGATACAGAGTGACTGGAGTATAAATAAAGCCACGATTGTACTGCATCACAGACATAACACACACAGCAGCTGCTCAGTCACAGGCAGCGACGTAGCCGCTCAAAAAACAATGTCAACCCGATAAAACCAACTGTTACCACACTTGATTTGCACACATTGATTTCCTATTTTCAATTATTAATTGTAATTAGGATGAAGCAGAATGTGCCATGGGGCAACAGCAGTCGATGTGAAGGGGTGCGGTCACAGAGTGGAGACTGATATACGTTCATATAATGCCAATACAGGCAACCCCATCAACATCAGGAGAGAGTCAAAGAGTCATCAGGGCAGTATTTCAGGAATGTTTGCTGTGGTGTCGATGCAACTGTGTGTATGTGTGTAAACAAAACTCTCTGTGCACAAGATGTAACTAACTTGTACTTCAGTATTTCCATTTAATGCTATTTTATTCTTCTACATTTCAGAGGCAAGGATTGCACTTTAACTCCATAGCATTTATTTCAAAGCTTATAGTTACCGTTTAAATTGAGACTGTACACACAAAACATATCACCAGTTACAATATGATGCATTGTTAGAGAAAACTACCAAACAGTGTGTAAAGCGGTTCAAATTTCACCCACTTCAATCCACTGCAACATTAAAGTACTGCTTACATATTAACGCATTAATAATTATGATCCAATAATATCTGCATATAATGAGTATTCTTAATTTTGATACTTAAATACATTTTATTTAGCAAATACTTCTGTACTTTTAGTTAAAGGGTAACTTCTGTATTTTTTAACCTGGACCCTATTTTCCCACTGACTAACAGGGACAACACTTTGCTGAAGTTCTAAAATGTGGATGAGATCTTTGAATTCGTTGGCCGCCCGTATTTATTCGAGCCAGATTATTCGGATATTCAGATTTCACAACCAGACTTTTACACAATCAGTCTGGATCAAGCAAAAGGTAAAGAAAAATGTTTTATTTCTCTGTAGGGTCCTTTCCATAATGTTGTCAGACACTTATAATAACAATCTGAGCTCAATCTGTGCATGCTTCGAGCAGAAACAAGCACTTTTAGTGGACATAACATTATATTGACGCTGCTCACCTGCAGCTTGTTTTTGCAGCTGCAGGTTACAGCGCTCTCCCTCAATACTGGACCAATTTCAGAAATTATTGTCCCCATTAGTCAGTTAGACACAATAACATGGGAAAATAGTGTCCAGGTTGAAAAATACCAAAATTACCTTTTAAAGGGACTATTTGTAACTTTCAGAAATGCTTCTTAACAGCAACACCTGTGGCCGTGAAATCAACGAAAGTCAGCGTCGGGCTCGCGCTTGCTCGCTCTCAATATACCTGAACAAGCATCACTCAAAACAGTGAGGCGACACACGTCAGCTAAAACCACAATATCACTCTATATTTCAGCTGCTTGGCAGTAATGTTAGCTGACCAGACGAAGGTCTCTCCATGAACATGATTTAGATCTGATCCTAGTGTTGTCTTTTCCTGCCTAAGTGCAGGCTGAGGCAGCGGGGCTCTCCAGCGTGTCTCCCTGCTCTCTCTGCCCGCAGCCGGAGAGAGCAGGGGAGACACAGGCACCCGGTCGGTAACGAGAAGACAACGTAAAGCTCCGTCACTTCACAAGACACGGAAAACCTCTGTTGGTCTGGAGGAGCTGCAGCAGTTATTTCTGCACAAACGTCCCCTGTGCATTCACTAGATATTCTCAGAGCTTAACTAACTCTTCTGCAGTGTGGAGTGAGCGCGCGTTCACGTCTAGAGGTGGAGCGAGCTGAGCTGTCTGAGTGAAGGAGAGCAGGCAGAGGAGGAGGGTACAGCGGCTACACGCGAACGCGCATATGCGAGCGCGCATGTGTGACAACCCGCTACATTTATGCGCGTACAAAGTTACAAATAGTCCCTTTAAGTTAAATTTTCAATGCAGGACTTTTACTTGTAATGGAGTATTTTTGTGTGGTATTACTACTTTTACTTTAGAAAATGATCTGAATACTTCTTCCACCATTTCAGGTAAAAGGGGCAACCCTAACCCATTTATTACTAAACCACATTTAGAGAACGAACATCCCTTCACGCCGTATTCACACCAGAGCAGCGGCGAAGTGCGGCTTGCGGCGAGCTGTCACGCAATGTCTATGAAAAGCTGTGGCAACCGTTCCTGAGCTCAGCGAACTGCGGCGAAGTGCAGCCAAGCAAAAGTTTTGAAAAGTATAACTTTTAGTGTGGCCACAGAAGGACCCGCAGCCAATCAGTAAACAGATCCAGTGACATGTTGACCTGTGTTACAAAGAATTTCTTTCCACCTGAAACACAACAACACAACTCCCAGCAGCAGAACAACATGTACAATAGATACGGTAATTAACAACTAAGAGACGAATACAAATACTTAAAAATGGTGTTCCATTTGATAACACCCGTCTTTGAAATGTGAGAGGATGAAATAAATGAAATTAGGGATTCTCAAGATGAGATGAACAAAACTTGGCGACGTGGCAATCCTTCATCTCAAAGCCTCTGGTGGTTTGTAGTGGTAACATCACAGCGTGCTCTTTCACCTGCACCATCTTTCGTTTAGCGTACAAAGCTGCAGTGTGAGGGGCTATTGTTGTGCCTCAGGTATTCTAATTAGAGAATTATGACTGACTTGATTTGCATAAGTGGTCATAAATAAATGTGTCTCTAAACTAGAGGAAGCTGCAGCTGTTAAATGTGTGCACATGCTACTAATTAGTGCACCTCTATGTGCGTAGTATGACTTCTGTATTCATCCAATAGAAGAGAAATTCAACTCAACCCATTAACAGATTTTGATTTATTGTAAATGTTACTGTATACGGAGAGTTTTTATGTGACACAAATTAGTTTGTCCCCAAACAGAGGAGGCGGAGACAGTCAGAGGTGAATCTAGGACTTGCTATCAGGTGGTGCGAGCTTGAAAGAGATTTTTTAAACCAGCCTGTTTTAACATCAACATGACATCAATTATCTATTGTACATGCCAGGCTGCTGTACTGAAAATAGCAGGTTATAAAAGCAGGTTTTGTTTGGTGCATCACTAAACAAAAATATTAGCAGCAGTGCAGCGTGTCACACTACACGGACACCTGCAGCCTGCAGCTGTCAGGCCCATCAGAGTAGCACACTGTACGGTACATTCAACATCACACCACAGAAAGACATCTCAGCATGTTCCTGACACGAGGGACCATCATGCACAAATTACCAAAACTAAACAGTTAACTGTAGAATATAATTTTAAAACAATAACTTGATTATTTCTTAAATTTCAATGATTCCCTCTGACCTTTATAGGTCACCCTTGCAACCTGGATAAAATCACCAGTGGTTGCAGTGTTACTTTTGTGAACAAACACTAACATGGAAACTCGACATTAAACTTCACAAACAGAAAATGTGATCTGAAGCTACCTAAAACTAAATAAATCTACAGAGAAATCAGATTTTGTTGTCTTCCAATATGAGCAGGGCTGCATGACTTGCTTTACCTTTTAAATGCTCAAAACCTCTTCAGGCTTGAAACGTGGTAATTTAATCCTTCACAGAGACCAGCGGTCAGCTTCAATTCATGACAGTTATATTGTACTTTAATGGTGACAAGTGTTCACGGTGGTACATGTTTCAAAACGTCCACAGAAATTTCTTAAATCGCTCCTACAGCATAATTCAATTCACAGCTGACTACCAGTATGCTCAGCGTGGAGCGCTGCTTACATTGATCGCTGTATTTTGCTCTCATAACCACAAATGCAATCATAAATAGAACCAGTGGATTTAATTATATTTTGGCATTATCTGGCAAAAATACAAGTCGTTGGAACATAAAATCAAGTCAATAACAATAAAGGAATAATAGAAGATGGTTGTGCTGCAGGAGAAGACTGAGATGAATCCAAGCTTAAGAGCCCAGCCGCGGTTCTCTGTGAAGGAACAAACTGTAAACTTTGCACTGCTACCTCTCAAACTTAACAAGGTTAAGACAGAGCAAAGACACAAAAGGAAAAAGATCGATTTTGGGAGGAGTGTAACTTAATTGCTGCTCTTAAGGCTCTTAAGCTCCTGAAAACTTGGTTTCAAATCTAAGATATTTCCCTATAACCTTCAGCACTCATGACTAAATGTGCAACAATCCAAGTCAGTCAAAATTTGAAAAAGAAAGTGTATCACTCAAATACTCAGCTAATCTCTTGAAGCACTTCAAACCCCTGAGGAAAAGGAAAAAAAAAAATCTTGCATGAAATAACCAAAATTGTTCAAACTTTGGTAGAAAATTGTGTGTTCATGTTCAGTAGGATCACGTCGCTCGTAGTAAGAAACTGATTGAGAAAAAAAGTTTTATGGGCCTTTAGTTATTCTTTGCTTGGACACAGTTTCACCAACACTTTGCTCCAAAGGCTGTAAAGGATTAAACTCATCCTGGATTTTAATGTGTAAGACTTTGTATTGTTGGTTGTTTTTTGCGGTTACTGGTCATTAATGTGATCTAGTATACTAACAACCTGAACTTCTTTTTCTTATCACAACTTAAACATTCAAACACAAATGAAACTAAAACTAGTTATTTCCAGAAAATAAAAACTGAGAACAAACTGAAACTAAACAAATAAAAATCTAATAGTAAATTAAATAAATAAGAATTAAAAAGGAAGTGTGTAACATGTCTGCTATTAGTAGAAACAGAATATCCATCCATTCATCCATTTTCTTCCGCTTATCTGGGGCCGGGTCGCGGGGGCAGCAGGCTAAGCAGGGAATTCCAGACATCCATCTCCCCAGCAACATTTTACAGCTCTTCCTGGGGGACCCCGAGGCGTTCCCAGGCCAGACGAGATATATAATCCCTCCAGCGTATTCTGAGTCTACCCCGGGGCCTCTTACCAGTTGGACGTGCCCGGAAAACCTCCAAAGGGAGGCGTCCAGGAGGATCCTGATCAGACGCCCAAACCACCTCAGCTAGCCCCTTTTGACGCGAAGGAGCAACGGAATATAATATTCATAACTATGTCTTCATTAGTGTATAATCACCTGAAACTAAGAATCGTTGTGTTTCGTTAGCTTAGAATGAGTCCTTCATATCTACACAGGGAGCGGGTCCTCTTGATGCAGTCAAAGAACATATACATTGCCAAGAAGAGAAAGTCAATTGTTCATTCCATTGCAATATCAGCGCCCAGCAGCAAAGCTTCTGCCATTTTGGACTGAAAGCGACTACCGGACGCCAGTAAAACGTCCGCCTAAAACGTAACGTACTAAGGTAAAACAAAATTAACAAAATGCCCTGTGTTGAACTATAAAACATTATAAATATAATAAGTATTTTCGGTTCGTGTCTTTGCTTCTATAGTCCACCATGTTGCTCCGCCATGTTTCTACAGTAACCCAGAATGAACGCTGGCTCTAGAGAGAGCCTTTCGCGTTGTTATGTTACCTGAAGGCCACTGTAGTTCTCTGACATGCTTGTGAAACTGCGGTAACATGAGCCAGTTATTATGGTAAGGATGGCCTCGAACGGCGTCACCACTGTTTTGCCCTCGGTGGCTCACGTTACTGCAGTCTTGAAAAGGAAGGAGTGAGTGGAGGGGTACTCAGTTGGTTGCAATCTGCAACCACACCACTAGATGCCGCCAAATCCTACACACTGTACCTTTGACCTATTATTATCCTGAGCAGTGAGGACAGGTATTTTTTTCACTGCTAGGTTTACATGCCTCCATGTCAGATTTTTTGCAGTGGATGTCTACAAGCAGACCAGTCATTAAAAACATTTTGAAGTGTTAGGTTGTAAATAATGTTTTCTATCTGTCAATTCCATTATCTGAATGACCTTAAGGTGTACCTATGCAGTAAGTTATAAAGGAATAAAATTGGAGTCAAAGAGCATTAAGAGCCTATCGACCAACAGAGAGGTGTATGAATGCAAATGTTTGTATCCCTTTGACCATTTCCTTCTATGGAGTGTAATCAAACAGCGCCGGTCAGTTGTTTACTCAAACTAACGATTTTATGTGTCTAACATGTCACACCGTATGGATCCGTCCCTCACTGTAAACACAAACATGATTTAGTTTGAAGACGGACAATCAACGCGCCTATACACCTACCAAATTAATCCCAACAATGCAGAAAGAGACACACAAACACAAGGATAATTGCTTTTTAATGATCTCACATTATGCAAATGCTCATCATGAAGCCATAAATCTTTGGAGGAGTTTCTACCTGCCTGACCACCAGTAATGCCAACAGACTGACGTGTTATATTGCACAAGGCAAGTTAAAAAAACACACATTTACTGGCCTCCATCTACTTATCTATGCAATCACATACCTTGGTGTATGGTGCGGTGTGTATGATTTAGTGGTATCTAGTGGTGAGGTTGCAGATTGCAACAAACTGAAACTTCTCCCGTGTGCCAAGCGTGTTGGAGAATTATGGTGGCCAACGCAAAAATGCAAAAATGCAAAAATGCAAATGGCCCCATCTAGAGCCAGTGTTTGGTTTGTCCAATCTGGGGTACTGTAGAAACATGGCGGCCGGCTCCATGGAGAGGACCTCTTCCCTATGAAGGTATCCAACACGTTCTCATCCCAACTCGTCACATACTGACACTTTGTCAGACCCCTCAGCGTCACTTTTTCCGTCGCACTAAACACGTGCTTAATGTTGTGAATTAAACAAAAATACTTCCACTATATAAATCACTATAGTTAGGTTTAGGAAAAAACTACATGGTTGGGCTTAAACCTACTACGTTATTACAGTGCAAATGTGACTTGACTTTGTGAACACGGGACATGAACAGCGGTCTCCTGGATGAAAGCCTTGTGTTTGTTGGACCCATACACCTCCCCTCCCACCCACCGTGTGTGTCTTTTCGCCTTTTATACTACATCACCACAGCACTTTCCCTGAGTGTTTACTGTTGCCGCGGATGGGTTTACAGTGTAGTTAATGGAAAGCCCGGTGCGTGTCATACCACTGTGAAAGGGTGCCTTGTGCGTCGGTATTGAACGCCGACGGCCGTGACAAGGCGTCTGTATTTGATGCCCTGGGAATGAGAACGGGCTGAGATATATACGGCTCATTCTAAGGTGAAGAAAACACAACTATTCTTATTTTCAGGTGATTATATACTAAAGAAAACATGCTTATTAATATTATATTCCATTTCTGCCAAAAGATCCCCCTAAATGCCATACACTTAAAAGATCTAAAAAAAAAGAAGCCTAAAAATACCACAAATATATCACTTTAACTTTCACAGAACTCCTGCTGGATTGATATTTATATATAACGGGTGAAATGTGGTATAGCGGTGTGTTTAATAGCCTACTAAATTAGCACTGGATCCTGTGAAATATTCAAATATCTGAAAAATAGAAGTTTGAAAACCACAGCGGTGCGTCACGCTCAATTAGGCATGAAGAGCGGCGGTGGATGGATAGATAGCTATGAAAGGACAGAAACAGGAAAACATCCCTAGCCTTTGATTAACACAGAAAAACTGTAGATTAAGGTTTTTTTCCTTTATACCATCATCTCTCCAGGATAATGCGGACCCTTTGGAGACTTCTCCCCAAAAAAAAAGTTCCTCTCAAATGAACTGCTGGCTCTGAAAGCAGTGTTGTTCTTTCAGTCTCTGAAACTCGCTAAGGCCCATGAATTATTCTCCCCGATTCTCAAAGTCAAAGTGAAGTGAAAAGTATACAACAGCAACTTAGGGAGTATTGTGTGTGTGTGTGTGTGTGTGTGTGTGTGTGTGTGTGAGAGAGAGCTAGAGTGTGTGTGTGTGTGACAAAAAGAGAGAGGGAGGGAGAAAGATACTGACATTAAAGAGGCAGCTAAGAAATGAATCAAGCCATCTGGGAAGAGCAGGAGGTTCCAGCACCTGTCAGCATGGGGCATAAATCCTGAATCTCAGTCAACTTGACGTTTACTATGAGTGACGGAACAGCGTTTAAAAAATTTAAAACAAGCGCAACAATAGATTTAATCGCTGGTCACTTTTGATTTAACTGAAGTTGTCTAGTTTAAGGGCAGATATGAGATACAAGAGAAAAAAAAAAAGTCCTTATTTCAGAGTCAAGGCAAGGACCAGTGATATTGATCCGTGGACCTTAAAAGCCTCTTTTTGTTCTGTGGCTGAGGGCGATTTTGTCATTCATACTACAGTACGCCTTCGCCTGGAATGGAAGTGAGTCCCAGAATCATAATACGAGCTAATGTTTAAAGTGTGAGGCTGAGAGAATCACATGGTGTCAAGTTTCTTTGCAAATCTAATTTCTCAGGGGGGATTCATCACTTTGAGGATGCGGTTGCCTGATCCAGTAAGTCAGCATTTTCTGTCTTTTATCCATCTAAATTCAATTGAAGGGTCTTAATGAAGTGCACACTACAGGACATGATGAACTCCTATAGGTCTGCTTTTAACATTGCAATGGCCGACGACACGTGCTCGGCTGCTCTGTGCAAAAAGACAACTTCAGCGGCATTGACCTTGTTTCTGGTGTGTTTTTTTTTTTCAGCTTTACAACTAATTTTGGATCACTTTCTGCACAACACAGATTGTATCCTCGTGAATGCATCCTTGTGTCTGGTAATGATTACATTTCCTCTAAAAATTTCCTTTGATCCTTATCATCCAGATGCCCTTTTGTCGTGTGTTTAGATCCCAAGCTGCATCTCTTTCTTCCACTTAGTCCGCCCTAGCTATGCGATAGAGTCTCTTCGCATTTTTGTCCCTTTCCTTTTTTTTCCTCTGTAGAAAAAAGCCACCAATTTAATTGAATTTCTGGGCTTTTAACGTCTCCATTACTCTAATCAGAGAAAAGGAGAGTAGATTTGTTTATCTCGACCTTGGTAGAATTAGCAGAGGGTATTTTTGAATTTGCAAGAGTTTATATTGATCAACTGGTCACAAGTGCTTATAGACATTCCAGACACCGACGGTCGGACGTCATGGAAAAAACATGCTCCGGTGACAAAATGCTGCACACTCATACCAAAGACACACTGCAGACCAAAGCACTGGCTTTTATATAAAAACAATGCCAATGTGGCCAAATACATTTTACATGAGTTGACCTAGCTTCTGAGTCTTTTTCTGCTTTGTGACTGTGTAATATTCATCAGTCACAGACAGTGCAAAGATGGGGCTGCCATTAAAGTAAGGTGCAGGCGTTCTGCTATCTCACACAAACAACATGCAATATAACCTTCTGAGAGGGTGGCACGGCTGCAGGCGAGGCAGAACACAGTGGAATGCAAAATACAACCCCAAATACCCTGGGGCCCGGAGGCAAATTTGATTAAAAGTTTGTTTTTCTTCACTCTCAACAAACGGAGGAGCTCGTCGATGCGGCACTGACAGTTAATTGGACTTGGCAGGGCCACGAGTTCATTCGTCAGCATTGTGTGGGGCTTGCCTAGGAGGAGCAGGACAATCGATGTCCCTCAGGACGGCCTGTAATCACTGCAACACTCCAATGAAGTCCAGGGTTAAACATCAGGAGATTGCAGGTGCACCAGAGGATCTAAGAAAGACTGCTAATATGCTCCCACTCTCAAAGCAAAGCAAGGACACTGCAACACAGCTCCCAGAGGACTGGGATGATACCTAAGAACAGAGCTACAGTACAGCTCAAGCTATTATTCTGACCAACATTATCATGAACCGAAGGACCTGAGAGATGATACGGCTGTCTATAACAAATCATTTGCAAATAAAATACTGAATGAGACTTTGTGTGAGTGTCTAAATCAGTGGTTCTCAACCCGAGTGTCGGGACATTTCCACAAGGGGTTGCAAATTCAATCTGAGGGGTCACGAAATGATTAACAGGATATTAAAGTAGAGAAAAACTAATTTCCACTACACAATATTCTGTTCATTTTTTCAGACTTTTCTCTAATCTTTGCTCTTTTCTTTTCTTTGTTAATAATTTGCCGAGTCGAACAAAACAAGAAAAAAAAAATGAATTGAAATCATCATAATAACTGATTAAGACAGGTCAAGTAGACATTGTTTTGGCGTTTTTTAGGGGTTGACAAGCCAAAAAGGTTGGGGTCCACTGGTCTAGATCCAACATGATCGCATCCCTACTCGTCATATTATGAAGCCTCATTATAGTGATGGCGGGGGCAGCCATAGTATCTTGACGCAGAAGGTTTGCTGGTTAACGTTGTGAAGCGGTGGCGGTTAGGTTTAGACAACAAAACTACCTAGTTAAGTTTAAGAAAAACATCATGGTTTGGTTGAAAATAAGTATGTTTGAAACGTAACTTAAGCTACGGACGGAACTAGGGATGCAAAACCGTACCGGAAAAAAAAAAACGTTCAATGACGTACAAACCGAACCGTGGGCTTGATATTTGATGAGGTGCCAGAGACGTAGAAGAGACAATTAGCTGAACATAGGCGTACTTGACTATTAAGTAGTCTGCCTTATTTCATGTATAAAATCCGTGTTATGGTTTCATATAATATAGAAATAATATAGCAAGAAAACATGTAAAGTCAAGAGGAAAAACACCAAAGGCTGTTCTCATTTTTCATCTACATCTCATCTGATCATTCAAATACACGGATATTTTCACAACAACATGGCCATCTGGAATGAAGCTCAGTGGTGAGTGAGAGTGGTGTGAAAATGGTCGGCAAACGGCGCTTTATTTCATATGTGTATCATAACAACAGTTTTTATATCCGCCGTCCTCGGTCTTCCGGTTTCCCTTTTGAATGACAGAGACAGACTACCGCGACTTGCTGGTAGGGAGAGTTATGGCAAACAATGTAAGGTGCCCGCTCACATCCAATACCGTAGTAGGCCGGTGCTGGACCAGTAGAAGACAGCAATGAAAAACGTAGAAGAAGGTCCGTAATTTATTGGCACATCTTCGTAAATGACGTTTCGAACCCAAGCTCTTCTTCAGACTTAATAAATCAACACAGAGACGCCATCTTTAAAGGTTAAGCGCTCTGGTCACATGATACCTTCAGTGATCCAAGTATCCCACATATAATCAAAAGTAATGTTACATGTATATTACACAAAACTCATATATACATAGTAAACAACAATATATACAAAAATTCATATACACATTTATAATATAGGTAAGTACCTTTCAACACATAAGAATAACATCAAGCCACTGGCTGTCATACTTTTTATATGGCTAGAGTGGAATAGAGGTGTCTCTATAGCAAAAAAAAAAGACTAGGATGTACCTCAGAACAAATTTGAGAGTAAAGGAATCTATACATCTGAAGAAGGGAAAAGCTATAACTGTTGTCCACGTACATAATTAGCACGGTTAGCACAATAATCACTATATAACTTCAAGTTATGCCCATACAAATCATAGGACAAGGCCATGATGACATGTAAAAAGGGTAGGGAGAGTTATTACATCTCACGCAGGCGCAGAATGTACGTGGTAGTTGGCCGTTGGCTGTCGTCTTTGCGGTGTGTTAGAGTGCAACTTTTTGGCCGAATCAAAGGCAACATGAGGCGACTCAACTGGTGACCTTCGTTGCCGCTAGTTCTTTTGATGTCGGCTTGTTGTGTCCCTACCCTTAGAGGACTTTTCGCTCTTAATACTACATCTATTGCTCTGAGCATCTAATAATGACACGGATGGGTTTACATTGTAGTTAGTTGAAAGCCTGGTGCGCCTCATACAGACACTAAAGGGTGCCTTGTGCGTCGGTATCAAGACGCCGAGGGCCACTGCCCAAGCGTATTTGACACACTGGGAGTGAGACCAGGCTGATAGATCAGTGGTCGGGACTCAACCAAGGGGATGCAAGAGTAATCTGAGAATCTGAGGGGCAGTGAGATGATTAATAAGGTAGGACAGAAGATTCTCACAGATTCTCCAATCTTTCTCTTTTCATTGTACAATAGTGAGTAGTTTTACTTCTACTCTAAAAACGTCAAAAGAAGACAGTGCTTTGCTTTAAAGGCTCACAAGCTAAATACCACAGGTCAAAATACAAAAAAAGATGACATTGAAGACTGAAAGGAGAAGATTTACTGCCGGAGAGACTTCTCCAGACAAAACCGAGCAGCGTTTTAACACCCCGTCAGTCTAAATCAGGGGAAATTATGTCTGCCACACACTGAACTGTGAAAAGGTCGTCAAAAGCAATGATCAATAAAAAATCAATTGAATCTTTGCTAACCAACTTCATAAACACGGCAATGGACCACAAAATCAAGTGTGACTTATAGACTGTGAAATGAGCCTAAAACAGCTTTTATCTTCATTGGTATTCAGGAGATATCTTATCTCTTTAAACTGTTATCATAGCATTTCAGCTATTTTAGACACACTGACCTTCTCTTAAGGACAGGAGATAAGGCTTTTTAATGTCCTTATTAAATCAAGCCATCTATGCAGACACTCAGAGCTCGGTATAGTGTCCTCACTCTTACTGACTAATAAGCATCACGGTGATAATGACCAGTGGGACTGGATGCTGTATCTGTTCAATATTATCGTATCATCCTAACCATCACCACGATATGCCGTTATATCCACCGGCTTTTTGCGCTCAGGTTATATAGAAAGCACACTCACATTCACACACAGACACACATACACACACATTTTAGGCATTCTCCCAAAGGTAATGGAGCAGTGAGCTCTTGGGGAACAATAAATCCTGCTTAATGGGATGGTACAAAAAGTCTTCAGAGCCAGGCAAAGTAAATCTGCATACTGGTCCAATGAGGCTTACATGTACAGAAAATGTTATAAAGACGTGTACGCCTGCGTGAGTCAACCTCTTCAAAAGATTGTGGTTGTCGCTTTCAGGGAGAATATTTTAATAATATTTAACTCGTGATCAACGTGTGTATGTGTATGTGTGTGTGTGTGTGTGTGTGTGTGTGTGTTCAGCAGTAAAGATACAAGGCTGTCAGCTACAGTGTGTGTGCCACAATTCAATCGATGGACTCACCATCAGTCAGCTCAAGTCTCGGCACAGTGATTTACACCACACATAAGTCACACGAGTCACTAGAGACATGCGAGTAAAGATCTGAGAGGCATGCTGTCCGAGCCACATCTTGAAACATCTCTGTCAGAGTCTCAGAGGTAGCATCCACACAGATCAATCTGATCTATCCAACAACCACCATCAGTGGCTGTTTATAAACTGCACATAACCAACTAAAACCAGACAGGTTTTTATGAAGTCCTCGCTAAGTTCTTAGTAACTATCAGTGGAACTATCACTAGTCAAAGAAATGTCTTGGCTAGTAAATTTTAGTGATTGGTAAATCGGTGAATAGAAGACATCTGTAGCACAGTCTAATCAAAAGCAATCGACAGTGTAAACAGGAAGTCACTGTACATCATGAGCTGTGACTGTAACGTAACAGTTTTAGGGTCAAACCTCATTTTTGTAAATCCCATAGACTTCAATGCAATTTGACGTGTTTGGATTGTAATTTTGACAAATTCGTATGCAATCATCTCTTGTAATACAAACGTTTGTTTTATACACATGTCCAATAATTATTTTGTCATCTTGCTTGAACCTGAGCGTTCGCGATACTTTAACAAATTAAGGTTGATCGCCGCCATGCCCCTTTAGTCTTCCCTGTCCAACACAGTGGCTGGATATTGCTTATCCAGACATCCATACATATTTGATTGAATCACTGTCACCAGCATCATTTAGCGATTTGAATATTCATGTATCGTATGTGCCTCAAATGTCAGTGTGAAAGCCTCAGTTAACCCACTACACAACAGCTTTTCAGAATTTTCCATTTTCTCTCATGTGACAGCGAGTTTCTTTCCCCCAAACGGAAGCGCAGCCTCGGCGATGATGCGATGCTGGTCTGGTCTATAGTTTGGAGCCGTAAAGCCCCTTGATTATAGCTTTTTAAGGACACGGCCGAGGAACATACTGGAGATCAGTGTTTTTTTATTTATTGTTGGTGCAACCAACAACACAGCATCTCTTCGGCATAGCATTATTACTATTACCAGTTTGTTTAAAGTAGAAGTTTGGAGACATGTTTCAACTTCTTCTCTTTACTATGTTGTCGTTTATGAGGGGACATAGGATTGTTTTCCCTCAAAAGGCGGCGAGGCCAAGGCTACTCTGGATGACGTATCACCGGTCTGATGTATGGCGTGTATGCTAATAAAGCTGGGATCCACCCATAAAAACATTGCTCTATAGCGCTACTAGTGGTCAATGATTCCTCAGTGTACCTTTAACTTGTGATTGTCTAGTACTGTAAGTATGACTTCGTTTTATTCATATATGCAAACCTGGAGAAATATGTTGTAATATGTGTGTTTCAGAGTTAGTACAGTAGTATTTATGCAGTTTAGAAGGGGTGGAAGATATCCGATTACGCTAACTTAACCACTATTATTATTTGGTCATTTAGTCTATTAGAATAATGATTTGAGGTGTATTGTGTTTTTTGGGAGATCAAATTTGCACCATTATTAAACAGCATTTTGATGAAGAGTCCAGTCAGGTGAATTAACCATAATCCATCATTGCCTTTAACTCTTTGTCAGTTGGTTCACTCGGTTACGTAACCATTACATCTTGCAGTTAATGGGTGTACATTTTTAATAGCAACTAATGTCTACATAGGAATTATTTTTTGTGGTGCAACCCATTTTTATTTAGTCATGCATAAGGCCGCGTTCAGTCTTTAACCCTGCGTGAAAAACAAAACTGCAGCCTCTCCCTTCACATCAATGAGGCCAATGACCTGGAGACGCAGCGGAGGTGCCAACGCAGGGTTGTCCGGCAAAAAAACTAAGCCTGGCTCAACTGTTGTCAGACTGCAACGCCTTGCCAGATGATATCGCACAGCTGTCCAAGCAAAGGTCAGCCAGGCTCAACTTCAAATAAACCAATCAAATATGCGTGAGCACATGTTAATGCCTTATTTCTACTGTTTCTAACTCGCACCTTTTGTTACCAAAGAAAAAACATTTGCTGCCATGATAACTTTCCAGAGTTGTAAAATCCTGTCTCAGATTAGAGATGTCTAATAAACCTTTGAACTCATGGATTTGTTACTCGGTACTCAACTACACACTACAACCAACCCTTACGTAGTTTTAATGTGTAACTGAACTGCCACAAAATCTCAGGTTGTTCTCACACATAGGCTGCATAGGGAGGAGGTCGGGGTGGATGGTTGGGTCGAAAACACACCAGACTTTTGCCCAGGAGACATGTGTTCGTACCTGGTGTGAAACAAGTCCAGCCAAGTCAACGTTGATATTCTTGTCATGTAACTTCCGTACTTAAGTTACGCCACTTCAAGAGGTATTTTTTTAACCCAAACCACAATCTTTTACTAAACCTAACTACGTAGTTTGTTTCCTAAACCTAAACAAGTCGATGTTTTCCTAAACTTAAGTACTTTTGCTGCCTAAACCTAACCAAGTTGTGGAGACGTAAATTTATTTTGTAAAGACTGTATGCATGTAAGGAGCGGAAAGGGACACGTGCGTCACATGGAAAACGCACAAAAAATAAGGAGTAACTTTAGTAAGATATAATTCTAACCATTGTATGATAATGTTGCAAAATCTTGGTTAAGTTTGAATCTAAGAAAAACTGGTACAACGGGCTCCAGTTCATCAGCACGATAAGGAGTAAGAAAAGAGGTGATATCTCAATGAGAATGAACTCTGTGCTGTGGAGAAATAAATAACACTGTCACATCCCTGGCAGTATATAAACTGACTGCAACACTCCCCGGGAGCCCAGTGTACTATACAAAAACAAAAGCTCTGTCAACGCAGGAGGGCTTCATGTATAAGCACACACACACACACACACACACACACAAACACACACACACACACACACACACACACACAGAGTAGTAACTGTGTTCCACGAGGCACTATAGATCGGTCCGTCTTCTGTCCCCTGGAGAAATACAGCTGCCTGGGTGCTTTGATCTATTAAAATGAATGAGGCAGGCGGCATCGACTGTTACATGCAGCAAGGAACCCCTTTCAGAGTGATACAGTTAGAACATTTATAGTTCTCCCAAAATGTCTTTTTACATGGTTGTATAATGAGGAATTCAATTGCTTTAGACTTATTTTTAAGAAAAAAGGTGACATGGAGATAAAAGTTTTTGTTGATATGGGCCGTCATCTCAAAGAAAAGTGACTTGTTGCTTTTACATTCAAAAGACACACAGACACATAAACACGCACAAATATTGAATGCTCTATCTGTAAGATTAATGAAGAGAGAAGTTTCGAGAGAAAAGTAAAGAGACGTTTGGAGTAATGTGTGAAGCCGGAGTAAATCTGTGTGTGCGTCTCTGTCCCGTTCGGTGTAATTCACAGTCTCTTGGTCTTTGACAGCGATGCATGTCAATGTCCTGCTGCTGAGGGATTGGAGAGGAACCATCTGGCTCAGATGCACTTCTGAGAATAATGTGTAAATTCTGTCGACGGGTGCCAGAGGGAGTCGTCACAAGGGTGTTTGTCAAGCCAAAATGAAGTTTACTTGCACCGTTTTGGTCTGGTTACGCCTAGTGATATATTATAAGTTTCATCACGATACGACATCACGATTCTTTGGACAACATTACGATATTTGCTGATATCACAAAGTCTGCTACGATACGATTTCATCCTGATTAAACTCAGGAGCCTGTGATCAATATCATATTTCATATATATTTAACACAATCAGTTACATTTATATCAACTCACAAAAAAGCAACTAAGATGACGATATGTATGTATGCTTTCACTTTGCATCAAATGACAGTGGATCGTTGATCATTGAATCGATATATCGATCCAGGTCGATTTATTATTACACCCTTACTTACGCTGCTGGTTGAGGCAATGTCATCTGCAATGAACTAAGCTAATGAAGCTAAAGGAAATATCTGCCATCTCTGCTCGACCCAGCCCAAATTCTTGCTTCAACATAATGAGATCAATATCTAATAAAGCCAATCACTGATAATTTAAAACCTTAAACCTGCAGTAGGCAGAATGTTTTTGGCATCATTGGGCAAAATCCCATAATAACCTTTCAGCATATTGTAATTCAAGTGCTCTGAGAGACTTCTGCACCTCCTCATGGCTCTGTTTTCGGGCTTTAAAAAATCATTTAAGATCATTTCAGAGAGAGAGCGTTCCTATTGGCTGTTCATTCAACGGAGGCAGCTGTCAATCACTCGCGAACTCCGATCAAACGGTCAAACTAGGCAGCGCTGATCAAATATGAATCAATATTCTGTTACTGTAATGCCCATTTCTCGCCTCAAATGTTTTCAGAAACCTCTTGTAGTGTACCGTTTAGCTGTAAAATGAGAAAGTTTCCTCCGGCTGGTGGGCGGTGCTTGGTATTTCTTCAACTGATCTCAACATGGCTGCCGGGTCACAAACTTTCTCATTTTACAGCTAAACAGTACACTACAAGATGTTTCTGAAAACATTTGAGGTGAGAAATAGGCATTACAGTAACAGAATATAGATTCATATTTGATCAGCGCTGCCTAGTTTGACTGTTTGATCCGAGTTTGCGAGTGATTGACAGCTGCTCAGAGACGGCAGACTCCAGCTGGGCTCTGATTGGTTGTTTTCCTCCAGTCTGTGAAATCCTGCAGATGCCATTAGGAGCACCGGAGAACACAGAGGCACATGATTTTTTTTCAGATTCCCTGTCTCATACACTACTGTCAGGATATAGAGACCGTTTTATAAAAATAACCTTTTTAATCATATTTGCTCCAATTCTACCCACTGCTGCTTTAATAATGAATAATCTTACTGTTTTAGTTGACAATTAACATAAAATAAGTAGCATATAGCCCCCCGTCTGGGGCAATATCCCATAAACAAGTATTCATAGGCCACATTCATCAATTAACTATGTGTATAGCACCCGCAGCAGTGGCTGCCTTCCCATTATAATACATTAGGGAGGAATATGTTACCTCATGGACCACGGCTGACCAACCACATTAGATTTGACTACTATTAAGTGTGATGGATTTCTTCTTAAAACACAAAGGATGCTTTGTGGTTAACAAAGCTAAACTACTCCTTGGACTTTTCAGATACTTATCTGAGTAGCATTGATTTTTACAATCTCTGCACAAGCGGGTTAACATTTCCACCACAATAAGGAAACGCAAACTCCAAGAAGGCAGAGAGGAAAAACACTAAAAGCTCCATATTTATGCATATTACGTCTCCCTCAGCACGGGGAACGTATCATTATCCGACTGAAGCATATGAAGTCAATGATAGTGCTTCATTGCACCTAATATTTTACAAGTGATGGAGGCAGTCATAGCTAAATATACCTTGTACATACAACATCTATCTTTATCATTCGCTTTATTTGAAAGCTGTTATTACTGTAGGATATAGTGACCCTGTGTGACAGACTCATCAAGGGGAATTAAATCACAACTACACAGCGACGGAGGCCAAGAGACTGCAACTTTAGAAAAAGAAACTTTTAAACCCAAGAAACTCATAAGATTCTGAAAAAACTTTGTAGTTTTCATTCAATAAACTCATAATATTCTACAAAGATTTGATTTGCTATTTCATCTCATATTGCGCTGTTCTTTTTACAGCAAAATACTATATTTGTTGCAGACTACAACTAATAATGTAAGTACTTTGGCAAAAGCTAGTACTATACTTCAGTAGACTAAAATGACTAAAGACATACTGTTCGGTCCCATAAGCAGAGCTCCATCTATCTGAATTGCCTTTGCAAAAATGTCTGCTGTCCCTGCTTTGAGTCTCATTTTTGTATTATTATTATTATTTACATGGTGAAAATCCTATTGAGAACAATGTTGTTTTTGAAGACAAACCCTACTGACAAAACAAAGTATACACAGCGGCACAGAGAAGACAAACACAGTGCATTTCAACATAAAAACAGAAGAAGGCAAAGCAGCAAGCACAACAGAGGAAAACAAACATTAGCAGGTACATGTCACCACACTGCTTTAATGCCTCGAGCTGTGAAACAGTAAAAAAAAATCAATTCAATGACATGTGATCAGAGAAACATGTTCAAGACCACGTTCCACAAACACAACACACAGGCATTAGAGGAATCACACCAACCAACAACAACAACAATTAATCATTCATCACTCTTTTGGGAAAACACAACCTCGACTCAGAGTGCTCCAAATCCACGTGTGATAGATGTAGAACGAGACAACAATTGAAAAACAAAAGTCAGCAGCAAACATCCTGTTTTGCTGTTTTATCTGTGGTCCACATCTAGCAGTGTGTCCTTGAGATGAGTCTAAGACACCGCAGGACTCCAGGCAGGTCACAGGGCAGGCCTGGTCTCAGTGGGACCGTTGCCTCAGGCGGGGGAAGAGGATGAAATGGTTTATGGCTACAGCAGGTGGACACCAGCGGGCGAAAAAAACAAGAGATCTCTCTCCAGCCAACACAACTTACTGAATCTCTCCCACCTTATCGCCTTCTCTTTTCTGGCCACAGACAGTCAGACTCTTTATTTTCACCACCTGACCCATATACAAAACTGCTTCCTGGCGGGTGCTGCTCTAGAAACAAGGTCCAAGCCTTTGATGCGGCTCCAGATCACTGGCTGAAAGGCTGTCACTTCAACTTTAGGCCGCTCAGCATCCCACGGCAGCTCCTCGTCTCCAAAGCCTGGGCAACACACTTTTCATCACATTCACACGTCCTCCGTCACCTGATCGGCTCTTTCTGCCCTCTCGACTTTTATGCGAACACAAATACCTTGACTCAAATATAATAGCGGTAAAATAAACACCAAATAAAGCATGGGATTAATTGTGTTGGAACTGAATAAATGTTAATGTGTGTTTTTCAGCCCATGTGAGCCATAATATGACGGCTGCATCCACTTCACACGAGGACTACTAAAGCGCACCTACCTGAGCTGGGTGAAAGTAAAATTTACCGTGAAAGACAAAAAAACATGCTGAACCATTTACATGAAGGAAAAAGAGGGCAGATTTAATTTAAAAATTGGCACGCATTCCTCATTTCTACAGATGAAAGCTCGTAAATGAAAAAGCCTGGAATCATGCCTGGTATGGAAATCTAAAGTTATGAATAATGCCTCTGTCTCAATCATCAAGTCTGTTTTAATAAGGTGGATTAGCCCAGCACCTGCAGGCTGAAAGGCACACACGGCTGCACTGCTAACCAGCCCAAGAGTGGGACAAGAGTCCCGGGGGGGGCCCTGAACCACACATACTCCCCATTGGACCCTCACCAGTCTGCAGGAGTGAGCAGCAGCAAACAGCTCAGGCTTGTCATCTACGCTCATGAATCCACCTCCGATGGGGCGGCAGCGCAGCGAGAGCGGCTGATTTACACACGGTTGCTAATCAGGGAATGGCTCTCTTGCTAATGAAAACTCATAGATCTATACAATAACAGTACTGATATGATTTTAGCTCCCATTACTCATTCCTAAATATGCAATAACGGCTAAATGCCACCGGGAGCAGACAGCTGAAGTTAAGAATTTGGGGTCAGAAATGTTGACTGCTATCTCTGTGCTGACCTGGGAATAGCAGCCTCCTCTTTGCACATTCACTATCTCTCTGCGGACATAAATATCACAAAAGGAGTAAATAGATTCTCTCCTCCCGCCTGGCCTCGGTGACGCTCCAGCATTTAGCTGATTGCAGGATGGATATGCCCACCCTCCCATCCCACACAGAGAGCAGCTCTGGGAGCCGGGAGGAAACCCCGGTAAACAGAGAGGCCAGCACAATGGTTCGTTTCAGCTTGGCATTGATTCATCATTCAACTGAACAAGTCACAGGCACCAGTCTAATCATGATTAAGACCATAACAGAGAGCTCGGTAGACACAAGGGGGGGATGCAACCATCCATCCATCCGCTATATTCATCAAGCAAATCACTTCCACTTCCAGCAAATGAGAATGAATTCATTGTGACTTACCTGTTCCATTGGCTGTGTTTGCTAAGAAGAGAGCATACAAAGCTGAGCAGCTTTGAGATAGACGCACATTGAGGCAAAACAGTTGAAGGGTTCACAGTAAATACTTATGGACTAACTGGCTGTGAACGCCATTTAGGAATAAATGAGTCTAAGTGTCTAATTGTGGGTTTAGAAGTGCACTCACCACTAGAGCAGTCCAGTCCGCCCCATCCAGGCTCACACTGGCATGTATCAGGAGACACACAGCGGCCGTGGACACAATCCTCTGTACACAGAGCTGAGACACACAGACACGTTCCCTCATCAGTATAATTGAGTTAACACACACACATAAGCAGAGTGTAAAACATCATTAAACCACCAATAAACAGCATAATGAAAACCACCAAGATAACAGCTGAAAGAAAATGGGCCATAAAATTGAACACTCAATATCTCCCTAATACCATCAGGGGACTAAATCTCAGCCATGGCACTCATATTCAACATCCATCTCCACTACTTGACGCTGGGCTAAATGATTTCTTAGGAGATTGAGTCCTTGGTTAACATCTCTGTTTATCACGTAGCTTTACTTTCCACAACGAGCCGTTATCAGTAGGCTGAGCCGTGAAGGAACACGCTGTAAATCCCCTCTAATTTGATCAGCCAGCGCTTTGTCATATAGTGATGCTTTAATGTAGCAGGTCCAGGCACCTCGGTGTTTACTAAGTGTGCAGTTTTCTTGATCATTCATATTGAGCAACACGGCACCCGATTGATTGGGTCGGCATTAGTATTCCTGGGAGCGTGCTCGCAAGAGTTGGAGGTTTGGTTCAGCTGGATAATAAAGCGACCGAAATGGAGGGGTTATTTTGCCACAGTGCCAGTTTTCTGAGTTAAGCCAAGAAAGAAAAGTATCACAAAAATAGGCACTTAGCATGAATAAATCTGTGGCAGCCAAGGTCATCTGGCCAGCAGGGTTAAGACAGACAGGCTCTTATCTGAGGAATGAGACAGTCAGGCCACTACGACGAGAGAGAAACCCTGCCTGATGGGAATCAGCAGTCCAGTAACACGGCCTGTGGACGGATGATACACAATCCAAGGGCAGCAGAACAGACAGACCATCTCCTTAACTGATCAGACCTCATCCAACATCCAAGTTCTGCTTCTTTTCTTCTATATTTTTTATTGTTTTATGATCAAAAAGGGCAGCAGGAAAGCATCTGTGAGGTTTTTTTTTAAACAACATACGCCCTGGGGCGCTTCTGCAGTTCTGTGTGCAACACTACGGCGCTCATCCTGCAGGCAGAGAGGTCAGTAGAGAGCTGGCTGCAGGCCTGAACACTGCTACTATAGATTATCACTCAATCAGGCTTCGATTAGGATCCACCGCCAGCGGGAGAGATGCAGCGGGAGAGGAGAAAGAGGAGTGAATCCCAAACACCCACGAGCCGGTACTAATCGCAGAAATGCTCCCAAGGCAAAAACGGTAAACCAGAGATTGAAAGATAATTTCTGAGCATCAGAACTCTGGCAGGAAACTGTCTAATTACAGTAAGCCAGCGAAAAAAAAACGGGAAGAAGAGCTCGAAACATTTTGTGCTGACGAAGGTGTGAGATCGACTACCTGTAATCAATGAGTCCACAGTTTGCAGAGTACTCAAAGAGAGGAGGAGACAAATTCAATGTCACCACGATGAGTTGATTTCGTTTACTTTCAATCAGCAAATTCTGATCAGCGAGAACAGGGAAATGCAAATGTGTCACATCCTTTATATATAAAAAAGAAATATGGAAATGAAGTTTTGAATATGGGGGAAAGGATAAAGCGCACCCTTCTCCTGAGATCTGAACCGGTGTTCTGAAGGGATGGCATAATAAAGTAGGAGGAGGTAGGTCTTTCATTTTAATTGAAATTCATGAATCACTCTGCTTAACTCATGTCTAAGGAATCTGTTGGAAAATTGAGTCTTTCATCTAGATAAAAGGCTAATCTAACTCATTATGCAGAGGTGTTATCAGAACAGGGAACAATGGAGCTAATTGGTGATTGTCATTCACTGTTAATAAATTCTATATTTCTGCCCAGTCCAAATGCAATCTTTAAAATGCCTGATAAAATAGATATTTTAGTCTCCACTCTAAGTGCCTTATTTTCACTGTTTTTGGAGAGGTTTTCTGCAGTCGGGAAAAAAAAAAAATCAGTCCAAGTCTGTGTTTGTGATTTTTTGTAGTAGTGGTGTTTTGTAGTAATGAAAATGAAGTGAACAAAATGTGGAACATTATGATGGATAAATCAATCTGAGAGATATGCCCACAGAACATATCAAACAACTCCCTCCAAAGCTTCTTCCACGTGTCTCTATCTAGCACAGAGATGATTCATTTTAAAACTGTGTCTTTGAAGCATTAAAAAAAATGCAACAAAGCCCAAAAAAAATGAAAAATGAAATCAAAGGCACAGAATCCCTTTCTGGAGCAAAATCTCATCATCTTCTCGATCATCAAAACCCAAAATGTGAAACGTGTTAGCGTACTGCCGCCTGAAACTTTATCAGAACCTCAACTAATTCTGTCGCCAAAATCATTTTTAGAAGAAATTACACTGCATCGCTGGACGGGCGAGAGTCATGCAGGAGTCATCTGACCTAAATGCTCTGCAGAAAGAGGGACTCATAACCCCGCAGAGCCCGTCAGCCTCGGAAGATATTACGAGCTGTTGTCATTAGCGAGTTCCCCTCATGCACAGCTGTAATAATCATGCTTATTAGGGGGGAAATGAGTTCCTCACATCCTCTACATAGGCTAGCTGCAGATTAAGGTAATGACTTACGACAGATCAAAGGTCACAGAGTTAATAAAGACCTCTGGTCCAAAACTTCAAGCTCTAATTAACGAGAAGCAGATCAAAGTTCAGATGATCGTGGGGAGCTTTGAGAAAATTAGACAATTACTTCCGAAAGACAGAGTGAAGCAAAACAACAAACTAAATAAAAAGCGTCCTTAATGATAACGTTGGTGATTATAGTGTCAGAAGTATTCTCCTTTTGTGTGTTTGTGTGATAATGTTGGTTCATTCAAGGTCTTCACATCCCCAGATTCATTAAGCTTCCTCTCATTGGAGCTAAGTGTTGATGTGGTGCCATATGACAAGGAAAAAACAAGCAGGATTAAATAGGCAAACACTTTTGAAGCATTTTCGGACTTCTAATGAAATAGACTCCATGAAGAAAGCTACAGTAAACTAACAATACACAAGAGGGATGGGGGTATTCTACATGCAGTAAACAACAAAGTGTCCTGAAATAGACGACTTGAGTTAATTTTGGGTCGATTTACTCTACAATTCCCTCTTTTGTCACCGCATGCAAAACAGCTCGGGGAGTACAAATCTCTTAATCCTGGTAGTGAGAGCGCTAGGATTAAAAGGGGTGGAACAGTTTGCAAAGGCAGCAGAAAGCGAAACTGCCCTCTCGGCCCCTATCAACTCCCCACTTCACCTGAAAGAGGGTTACAAAGGGCAGCTGCTTTCACTCTCAGCCTGACACACTATCAAAATAAAACCTTTTTGTTCATACAGTGAAAAGGCCAGATTTGAGAGAGGTACCGCCACGGTTTGTAGTTAACACCCTGAAAACACTGTTAATGAACAAATAGCTCCATTGTCAGTCAAATGGTTAATGAATACATTATTGATCAAGCTGCGCCTCCCTTCCTCAAGACCCCCAGATAATCACACCAGCTCTTATTCTTTGTTGGCCGGCTTCCCGGTGCTTTGCTGCCCCGAGGCTAGTAAAGCCTAGACAAGGACAAGCTCAGCTGTGGTCAAAGAGCATACCCGCACGGCTGCAGTCACTTTATCCTCATGTTGCAAAAAGAATCTAGGAAAATATTAAAGTGCGATGATTCTAATCTTATTTAAAGGGAATAAAACATTAGGTAAGGCGAGGATATCAAAAACGTAACTCTCAGAAGCTATATGTTCTGTCTTTATTTGGCCAACATGCAAAATTATTCAGTTTGATGTCTGTGAATAAAAATAGAAATCAATGACCATTAATGAAGCTATAAAAACGACTGGGAAGGGTTGTTATCAGCACATTGCTACAGTCCAATTTTCACGGCTTCTGCTCCTTTTTATGTTATTGAATTCCGGTGTGGTTTTATGGCGGGTGCTATACCTACTCAGTCTGTAACCAGGACCCTCTTGGCTCGTTAATTTTTCTCATTGTTATACAACTTCAATTACTGGAAGGGTAAAGAGGAGAGCAGTCTACTGTGCCCACATGTTAAATCATGCTCAATCACCTTAAACTGAGTAAATGCACATGGATGGTGGCATGCTAACAGAGGAGGTGGTGGCGGCGTGTTATTGGGTGTTCATGATAAAGAGGATCAGACCGGAGTGGGGGCGTCAGAGGCGGGGGGCCGGCGGCGGCGAGCTTTATCTGCAAGCCACCCACAGTAACGATCAATCCTAATATTTACTCCTGCTCTCTAAATGTCTAGCAGGCATAACCTGAAATGTCATCATTGAGGACAAAGGACATGAAAAAGGATACTCACGAACACATAAGTCCCCGCTCTCAAAGTAACCGGGGCAACACTGCGAGCGGCGCCTATACATGGTCCTTACTCCCCGCCGGTAAGCCGTCTTATAGCTGATCCTGGAAAAACAGACACACCGAGACAGCAGCGTGATGTAAAGAGTGACCCTTTCTGTAGGGCAGGAGAACATATTGAAGGTAAAAGTAAGCTGTACTACGATTTTCTTGTTATTGGCAACTTTTTAAAGTACAAAGAATCTTGTGTAAAACACCTGCTACATAAAAGTCAGTATTTGGGAGGTGACTCTGTGTACTTATTTAGTTGGATGCCCACTATTAACCTTAATGGAAGTAATTAAAACATTTACTGTGAGATGATTAGAGTCAGAGGCATCATGGCTCTGAGCACTTCACTGTCAGACACATTAACAAGGACGTTTGTTGTGGCCTTCACTGACTTGGCTCTGATTTTGGGGCACAGTAAAGGGCGAGTCATTAAACAACTAAGGAGGCTCCTCCAAACGTACCTGTGCCGCGTGCATTTAAACCAGTTGAGGATGTCTGTGCATCTGGTGTAGTAGATCTGGTCGAATGGGTGAGCGTAGGACTCCTGGACAGTCACAGCGTAGCTAGAAGACAGAAACGTAAAGACACCAGTCCTAGGAAGAAGTACTAAGATAGTTTAATTTGACTACTTCCATTTTATGCTACTTTATACTTCAGCTCCATTACAGTTCAGAGTGAAATATTGTACTTTTTGCTCCACTACATTTATCTATCAGCTATATTTACTAGTAAGTTTTCAGATTCAGATTTTACATTAAATTATAATTACCAGTCAAGTTGCAGTTTACGTCTGTAAATTTCATCGCTTCATCACTTTATTGTATTAGGCATTCGGTTGAAATTGTCATAATTAACATTAATTCTTGAGCTATGGCCAAAAACGTGTTTTGTGAGGTCATAGTGACCTTGACCTATGACCTCCAAAGACTAATCAGTTCATCCTAGAGTCCAAGTGGACATTTGTACTAAATTTGAAGAAATTAAGAAATTTGAATAAAAAAACATAAAAAGCATGATGAGCTTCTAAAATACAATTAATTGTTAAACATTAATCCAGTTGTTCCCAACCTTTTTTGGCTTGTGGCTGTTTAAAAGAAGAAATAGTGTTTAGTATGGGCCCCTTGTCATGTTTCAGATGTTTATTAGTTGTTAGCAGTTCAACCAAAGAGACATTTCCCCTCTAAACGTCTCAGATGGTTTCACTTAAATAATTGTTTGAGGCCCAAAGAAGTAAAAGTATAAAATATTTCACAAAGATTAGAGAATATTACAAAAAAAATAAATAATACAAATTTGTGTATTAGAATTTTGTTTTTATTCTTCTGTTCTACCCCATTGATCATCTCAAAACTCCTCTGATTTGTTTGTTTGCAGCAGGCCGACCCCTGGGTTAGGAACCGCTGGACTGAACTACTAAAAACTGTATATAAAGTAGTTAAAACGAGCTCAACCTCGACCAGCAGTAACTATAACAGTAAAATTCTGCTTACACAGTAGGGCTGCACGATCATGGCCAAAATGATAATCCCAACTATTTTGATCAATACTGAGATCACGATTATTTATCATAATTATTCATTGATTTTAAGGACAAAATACGTTTTTTATTGCACTTTCACATTTAAATAGCATTGCACTGCTTTCACTTCCATGTTGTGCCACATTCCTGCTAATGTACAACATCTTTGCATAAAAATAAGACTTAAAATAAGGCTCTTCTTCACCTGAATTCAGTGCATTACAGTGAAAACGAGTAATATACAGTACTCTTCTACTCTGGACTGCAGCTGCAACCCTATCCCGCATTCAGGAAAGTTTGTCACAGGCTGCCGCTCCCCAAAAGTGAAGCCAAAACATCTCTATCGCCAGCTGGTGGCTGGCTGTTACTTTAAGAAGCGCTTGATTTGATATGTGGCGGAGTTTTCTATGAGCGCAGCACTGATTTTAAACGGCAATATTGCAGTCGATCATGTTCATTTAATTGTGGGAGGCCAAAATTGTCATCGAGATTAATTTTCAATAAATTGTGCAGCCCTATTACACATGGATATATCAGTATTATAAATCTAATGATCCAATATAATATATAATAATATATCAGTCAGGGGAGCCATTTTTCTGCAGAGCAAGTACATTTCATTTTTACTTTAAGCACATTTTGCTGATAATACTTAAGTACCTTTATTGAAGGGCGATCTGCACGTTGTTGTACTGGTACTTCTGCTTTGATAAAGGGTCTGAATATTTATTCCATCAGTGGAAGACACTGCTGCAATCATAGTAAGCGTTGCTGGGAACATACAGTAGATTTTCATGCTCCTTGGAGAGGTTTGAAAAAACAATAACAGCACACAGGTCCTGTCAATGGATACAGTCCCAGTGAGAGTACTACAATAACTTTGATATGCAAAGAAAGAGACTTGAAAGGAGCTTTTAGGTGATTCATGTTAGTGATATATGCAGCCGGAGGCAGTCTGAGGATATTGCAGGACCTCAAAGCTACGAACACAGCCCACTTAGGGAATTCATTTCGATGCCAACAAGGTGGAACCGTGATCCCTAAGTACACTCACCTTGGTCAGGCAATAATTCAGATAATATATCTTCACAGCTTTCTTTCCTCCCCTTTGTATCGAGGACAGAAATTATTCCTGCTTATTTCTCATAAGTGACACTGCCCAGCACAACTAATAATTATTCAGGCTCTATGGCTGCTGTGATTGATTGGGATGAGAGTACACTGATCAATTTGCCTGCGTATTTCATTTGAAGCTGCAACTCCTCCCATCTCTCAGAGCTTGGCGACATGAGCTGTGTGGGATCGATATACTGCTGTATAGATCTGGAAATAGATCTGGAACTTTAGTTAAGAGCGTTTGTAGACGGCGTATTGAAAAAGTCCTGGAAGATGGCGCTGCTTAACTACAGCAAATTCTCTTTTAAATCTAAAATTCAATGTTTTGTGTTAAACACATAATAATAATGCTCACCTCTCCCAGTGGCTGCAGACATTGGGGTCATCCGGGTTCAGACTCCATACATTAGTGGTCAAGCCCAGAACAAGCAGCAGGGCCGGCAGGGCAACAGATGACCCCATTCTTCACTCTGAGACGGGGACAGGGTAGAAAAACAGATTGTTGTACTTTTACTGTAACTTGGACCAGTTCACATATTGGTCTTTCAAATGAGAACATATTTGTACTGGGCAGTGGTACATCTCCAGTAATCTAATCACCTTTGCAGTAGTTTTTGAGATAAGATTATCAAAACACGTGCCTGTGCTTGTTAAATGGAGCAGTTTGACATTTTTGGAAATACACTTATTTGCTTTCTTGAGAGTAAGATGAAAAGATAGATACCACTGTCATATCTGTACGGTGAATATGAAGCTACAGACAGCAGCCGGTTAGCTTTAGCAGAAAGACTGGAAACAAGTGGAAACAGCTAGCCCTGCTCTGTGCAAAGGTAACAAAGCCCTTCTAAGGCTCAGTAATTAGCTCATTGACATCATACATTGTTTGTTAAAATGTACAAAAAACAGTGTCAAAACAACAAGTTGTGTGTTGAACGATAAAAATTGTTAGGCAATTAATTAGTGAGCTTCACCGTGTGTTCAGAAAGAATGTCAAATTTTAGAGGCAGCACAACTTCTCAAACATGAAGCGATGCAAGCGGGGGCCAATTTGCCCGAGGCACGCGAGGGAGTGCCAACTGGCACAAGGTGCGACCGTGTGAGTTGAAATTTGCACTTCTCCTGAGGCTTCATAAAAGTACAGGGATGAAACAAAAAAATAAGAAAGAGGACAATAACAGAAAGAACCTGAGTTCCTGATGAACGATTTTGAAAAAAATATCTAATTGCGATTATTTTGACTGATATTGCAGTTGCGATGATGATTTGCGATATTAGAGGGAACGATCATTTTTACATAATTATTCCCATTTTCATTGAAAAGCATATTAAAATAATTTTGAATGGAATTTTGTGGGGATCTGTACCAAACAAAGATGTTTTTCTTAAATCTGTAGAATATGATGTGTAGACCAGGACATCTCTGCAGCACCACAATATTTAATTTAAAATGGCATATTGACACACATTTCACCTTGAACAAATATTGCGATTTCCTCCTCATCCTGCAATTTGAAAATTGCAGTAGACCATATTGTGATTTTGATAAAACTTTGATTAACTGTGCAGTCCTACTGTAGATAAACATGCACACAGTTGGTGCATACGGTACCTTGCTAGCTAGCTTATGGCTTACGTCTGTACAACACGCCCTCCTTTGACTCAAACTCAAACTGTAAGCCTTTTGGTTGAAGAGCTATTCCTGATTCATTTTGGCCATTTTATTTTAGGTGTTTTTTTCCAATAAGGGCTAGGGCTCTCAGGGCCTTAGGATGGTTACAATAGATGCCTGTGCTTGTTTCATATTTGCTCCTGTGCTTTTCTCCTTCAGTAAGACCTTCAAAAAGCACATGTGCTCTGCTCTGTGAGCGGCTGCAGAGATGAAACCTCCCTGTGACAGTGACAGAGATGCTGATTTGTTTAGACCAGCAGGTTATTTCATTAGACCTATAGGCAGAGGAAGAGTGCATATGATCAACGGGCATGACAGTGATGGATTCGCCACACGAGCAGGTCTTACCTTAGCACATCGCTACCGAAGATAAAGGATGTGTGACACAGGTATGACTGACACACAACATGTCTCATGCTTAAGGTTAAAGCCTGGATGGCAACAGCAGTAACAGCATAACTGTGTCTTATATATGATGATGCGTTTCGGGACGCTGAACATGATGTGGCCTCTTGAGAAAAGAAAACTCACACATCTTTGTATTATAAACAACAAACACATGAGAATAAATACAAGGAAACCGACTCCTAACTAGTTTGTTTGTATGGCTGTGATCATACGTGATGGTGTGTTTGCATGTATAAATTAGGCTGTGTGTGCCCTGTATGTGCTTCTCTGTGTTATAGGGGATGTGTTCAATATTTCTGAGTGACTGTATCCAATAACACCGGCATTCACATGTTCAGCTAATCTTCTGCATTGATAGCCGCATGTAGTTCACTCACATGTGAAAGAAAATCAATCAGACCTCCACTTCCTCTAAGTAGCAGTTCATCTGAACAGGCAGAGGTTAAATTCATGTTCATTTCCTTAACAGGATGATTAATCAAGATGCATACATGTTAAAGGGCTTCAGCTGCTTTTTATATTCATTCTCTGAAACAATCCTGTTAAATACTACAGGGACCCTGCTTGATTGACCAGAACGCTTTTATTCCTCCTGTGATTAGACCACCACCATCAGTCATTTCTCCGAACGGCTCTGGACAAGTGGAAATACCTCATAACTTGTCATGTCTCATTTCGCAAACCTCACAGTCAAAAGCCTGCGGCGGGAGGCAGAGAGGTGATAAAATTAGGATTATCCTGAATATGTGGCAAGGTAGCCGGTACAAGCAGCCAGAGGCACGTGGCCTTAAACTCACCTAATCCTACGGCCTTGTGGACCCTGGGTGTTTTTTGTTTCTTTCTTGTGGATGCTGAGGGGGCTCTGGAAGCACAAAGTGACAGAAGTGCCGCTGTGCCCAGACACACACGCTCACTGGGAGAGGTGATGACAGGTCGCAGATCTGTGGGAGAGAAGAAAAATAATGAGCTTATGATGACACACAGAAGACACATGCTTGCTTCCTTGCTTGCTCTCACACGCATGCGCGCACGCAAACTCATACATTTCTTATGGGATCAAGAATCTCAATAAGGATAGAGTTCACAAAAGCTGCTCTTGAAAGGCCAATTTACTCTGCGCAGCCTCCACATCCGACCACACAGTTTTTATTCCACTTTCCAGTGTCCCTCCTACCTGGTATCCACAGACGCACTAAGTAACCCACAGGAATAAAAGCCTACATTAATTCAAGAGGGTCTAATACACTGAACTCTGTTCACACTTCAAACACTACAAGTGGCTTGTCCACAATGTGACGAGATGGCGTTATGTGTGCTCATTAACGAAGCCTACACGAGGATGATAATGCAGACATGAACAGAACATTGATGTGTTTATCATCTTGCTCACTACGCCGCTCTATAATGGTTCCTCCAGAAGGTCAGAGGGTGGGTTTGAGATTCTTCTGCCCTTCATGTGCTGTGAATTCTGAATTAAAATGTAAACATAAGCACGACAACATAATATGGCTGTTTTTGTTCTGGGCTAAATAAATAATTCAACATTTTTTCTTTGGTAAACGGTTGCTAAGGCCCAGCTGGGTGGACATTGAGTCAGAAGACTGATCATTTAGAGATCTCTGTTTGGTAATCAGAGCTGAATTTAAATTAGCCCGTCTACTGAGGCACCATCAAATAGCTGGCTAACAAATACACCTTTAACACAACAAGCACAAATATATCAATAAAATAACTCATTTGGATAAATGGATGAAGTTTAGAAGATTTGATAAAAAGCCCATACCTAATGTAATATTTGTGTCTCCACTTTCTCTCAACAGAAGCCATAGTAAGTTTTTGTATTTTGCTTCTGCTCAATTGTGGTAATATATATGCTTCATAATAAAATATACATTTTTAGCAGTTCTCTAATTCTAAGGATGCAACAAAGCGATTAATTTAGTTTAATTTAGGACCCTTCAGAGTTGTACGACGGCTTATTAGGGCCATTGTAGGTAAAAATAAATAAATAAAAGAGTCGAGGGAAGGGGTAATATTCAGAGAAAAAAATTTAGATATTCTCTGAGATTATGAAGTCATAAATTTGCGGGGGGAAAAACTCAGAAATTCTCTGAGATTAAAGTCACAAATTTACAAGGAAAAAAAAGGAATATTCTCTGAGATTATAAAGTCATAAATTTGCGGTGAAAAAAACGTGGATATTCTCTGAGATAAAGGTGGTAAATTTGAGGAAAAAAGTCAAAAATGTATGAGAAATGTTTTTTATAATCACTGAGATTATAAAATCATAAATTTGCGAGAAAAAACTCAGAAATTTTCTGTGATTAAAATCACAAATGTAGCCGCCGTCTGAATTTCACTGAACTAGTGTTCTAATGGTAAGTATGGGCTCTGAGCGAGCCGAAGGTCCTGAAAGATACATATACGTGTTTTCTTTCATGTTCTTTCTGTGTTCTTTTATGAAGATAAATACTAATGTAAAATGAATTCATATATTTTGCACTCGGCAGCTCACTTTACCGTCGTGTTTAAAGGTGGCACCTGTGGTGTGATGAGGTTGATACAACCGTAATTTTGTGACTTTAATCCCCGAGAATTTCTGAGTTTTTTCTCGCAAATTTTGGACTTTATCCAAGTTTTTTCTCGTTATTTATATACCTCCGCGCCGGCAGTTTTTGGATTGTCCGTCCATCCGTAGCATTCTCGTGAACGCAATATCAGGAACGCCAGGAGGGAATTTCCTCAAATTTGCCACAAACGTCCACCTGGACTCAAGAATGAACCGATAGAATTTGGTGGTCAAAGGTCAAGGTCACTTTGACCTCACAAAAAAATGTTTTGCCAATAAATCAAGAATTCATAAACCTATTATGACAATTTCACACAAATTGTCTAATAGGATAAAATGAAGTGATGACATTTTGGACAGACATGGATGTGAACTGCAACTTGACTGGTTGGCGGAGACCATAAGTCTAGTTCTTACCTACAATGGCACTAATACGCCGTTGATTTGCCTATGACCTGATGCATTATTTGTTTTTAGCAAACAGGAATTATTTTGCCTGCTGCATTTATTTCTTGATCCACCATAATCTGAGAGCACCATGCAGGCAGCACACGTGTTTATTGTCTAACGTCATCAAAAAGAGTGCAGTTGCAAAATCTGATATAAAATCAAATCTTCTGTTCTGGTTGTGACTGTTATTATTGTTATCACACTGAGATGCCATGTCCAATCTTACCCAGTTAGATCTATCTCCACTGAGTTATTTGTGTGCAGCACAGCATCTGTCTGTATATATGTGGAAACTTTTCATCAATGGCCGATGTCCCGCAAGGAATACAAAAGGCCTCAGTAAGTAAGAAGCGCAGCATATGTCAGTAGAACAGACTGGTGACTTTAAAAAACTGAATGTCAAGGACAAAAACTCACTGATATTTTGTCATACCCGAACAGATCCCTGCTGTGTCCTTTAACATGGATTTTAACATTTGAATGTTTAAAAAAAAAAGACACACTTTTAATAACGGTAGGTCGAAGTGAGCTTCTGTTCATTGTTGATTATGCATACAGCAAGTGTGAACAGAGATCACCGCATGAGACAGACAAGTCGGATCAATATGACACATTTCACTTGGGGCTCTCCTGTACGCCTCCTCTCCTCCCTGTATCTGCCGACATCCACAAAAACAGTTTGTTTCTGTTTTGACTTCAAACATGTTCACTTCACACCGAACTAAATGTTCTCCAGAGACCTTATTCCCCCCTAAATGAATTTCTCTCCTGTTCCTCACCACTTTGATTACTGAGACTGTGAAACCCTCTCAATCGCTGAGCTGCTGCATCTGATCCCGCTGACAAACTGCTGAAATAGCAACACCTTTTAGGCTCCTGATGGAGACACACGTGCAAAGTACATGAGGCGGGGTATACTGTTAAGGTGTATGTAGTGTTCGTGAGAGTAAGGACTATGTGAGAATAATCTTGACACGGACACCCGCGGTTAACACCTGCCTGCAGAAACATTGACAGTGATGAGCCTGAGTCACCTATGTTCCCAGCACTGCCTACCAGCAGAGACATCTGCATGATTAAAGCCATGTGTCTTCAGCGTGTGACTTATTAAAGTGCAATGCAATTAAGCACCCCGTCCCCTGGCTGACCAGCACCTGCACTCTTCCATGAATGATGCTCAGCAGGCATGACTGACTGGCACAAGTCAGAAACTCACCTCCCATCTATGGATCCCAGCTGCTCCTGAGGCTCATCTTAGCGCTCCATGTGCTCATTTATCACAATGCTCAGTTTCATCTTGCTTGTGTTAATTTACATCTACATAATGGAAATCAGTCAACGGAAACATTGCTGGGTAGTGCAATCTTTGTCTGGAACAGCAGAGAGAATGCCTGATCAGTTGTGGGCTCCTGCGTGCAACATGTCTTTGCACGATCAGCCTATTATCCCTCCTCTAGATTCAAGCGGACGGCTCATATACAATTTTTATGAGAATTCTCCCGGCCACTCTGTTTTGTAATCACTACTGAAGGATTCCTGGAGCAACCTAATTTGGAGTGATCTAAAGGTTACAGGTGTAACCGCGCAGCGCAGAGTGCCAATGAGATAAGCCTCACTGCTGGCCGTCCCTGTCTGCATGCTGCTGGGGGCTGCGAGTCATTAAGAGTCAGGCCTCATTAGAGAGGCCATGGTGTGGCGCATCATAGACACCGCTTCCCCTGGCTTCAGCCACACACCTGAGTGTCTGATGTGTTAGAGGCCAGTAGGACAATGACATGTCGGGGGACATGCTGGTTTCTGACAAGCGGAGCAGCAAAACAACCCAAAACCCTGCTGCTACCGACCGCAAAAACTGAAGTGAAAAGCTCCTCGGATAGTATTCTAGGCAGCACATGTGCTGAGTGGTGGAAAGTAATTTTTTACCACTACAGTACATTAACACAAGTACTGTTCTTAAGTACAAGTTAGAGGTACTGGACCTTTACTTGGGTGTTTCTATTTTTTTCCAAATTTATACTTACACTCTGCCACATTTCAGAGGAAAACGATTAAATATTTTTCACTCCAGTACATTTATCTGAAAGTAGAGCTGCAACGATTAATCAATTAGTTGTCAACTATTAAATTGATTGCCAAATATGTTCTGGTTTCTTTACTCCTCTTTGACAGTAAACTGAATATCTTTGAGTTGAGAACTTAACAAGACATTTGAGGACGTCATCTTGGGCTTTGGGAAACACTGATCGACATGTTTCACCATTTTCTGACATTTTATAAACCAAACAACTAATCGATTAATCGACAATGATAATAATCAATGGTTGCAGCCCTATCTGACCGTAATTATTATTAGTTGCTTTGCAAATTAAGATTGTAAAAACAAATCGCATGTCACAAATCACACATCTATAATATTAAAGTATTGCTTCCTTCATCAATACTTATACTTGTCAACTATTAAATTAATCGCCAAATATTTTGATAATCATTTAATCATTGTGACTATTTTTTTAAAGAAAAAAAAGTCAAATTTCTCTGATTCCAGCTTCTTAAAGGGACTATTTCGTCGTCACACATGCGCGCTCGCATATGCGCGTTCGCGTGTAGCCGCTGTACCCTCCTCCTCTGCCTGCTCGCCTTCACTCAGACAGCTCAGCTCGCTCCACCTCTAGACGTGAACGCGCGCTCACTCCACACTGCAGAAGAGTTAGTTTAGCTCTGAGAATATCTAGTGAATGTACAGGGGACGTTTGTGCAGAAATAACTGCTGCAACTCCTCCAGACCAACAGAGGTTTTCCGTGTCTTGTGAAGTGACGGAGCTCTACAGAGATTTACGTAGTCTTCTCGTTACCGACCGGGTGCCGGTGTCTCCTCTGCTCTCTCCGGCTGCGGGCAGAGAGAGCAGGGAGACACGCTGCAGAGCCCCGCTGCTTCAGCCTGCACTTAGGCAGGAAAAGCCAACACTAGGATCAGATCTAAATCATGTTCATGGAGAGACCTCCGTCTGGTCAGCTAACATTACTGCCAAGCAGCTGAAATATAGAGTGATATTGTGGTTTTAGCTGACTTGTGTCGCCTCACTGTTTTGAGTGATGCTCGTTCAAGTATATTTAGAGCGAGCAAGCGCGAGCCCGACGCTGACTTTTGTTGATTTCACGGCCACAGGTGTCGCTGTTAAGAAGCATTTCTGAAAGTTACAAATAGTCCCTTTAAATGTGAATATTTTCTGGTTTCTTTACTCCTCTATGACAGTAAACTGAATATCTTTGAGTTGTGGACAAAACAAGACATTTGAGGACGTCATCTTGGGCTTTGGGAAACATTCATCGACATTTTTCACCATTTTCTGTCATTTTATAAACCAAACAACTAATTGATTAATCGAGAAAATAATCGTTACTTGTTCTGCATAAGGAGTACTTTAACTTTTAATACTTTAATGACATCTTGCTGATGATCTTGTGTACTTTTACTTGAGTACACTTCTGAATGCAGGACTTTTACTTGTGGTATTTTTACTTTTCCACAAGGAAAGGATCTAAACACACAAATATTTCCATTAAACATTAGTCTGTTCTGACCTTAATGGAGACCAGGAATCTAGTTAGTGAATTTCCTTGATTTCTTGTTTCATTCCTCTCCATACACATCACTTTAAAGAGACTTGCATTGGCATCAAGCGTATTGAAGTCATAAAGCCAGAGAGGGTGTTTGTCGCTGCATTTATGGGAATTTCAGTAATGCTGACAGCATGAAGTGCAGCCAAGGCAGCAATGTCTTATACCTGCTCTCAGTAAAAATGCACTCCTGGGTACTTTACTTTTTATTACACTTGAATGATTAGCAATGCCAGCTTGACATGATCCAGCTAAGGATTAACTTCACAATCTCTCAATCTCAGACCGGACACTGTGTGACTATATTACTGCTTAGTTATGGTTATGGACATAGGACACAGTGAGATCACGTTATTTTATATAAGACAGAAAGAAAGTGTCATCATGCTTCAGCTCTGGGCTTTTGCATATGATTTCCCAAGCAGAGAGTGAAGATGGACAGAAGACAAATGCACCATATTCATATTATTAGCATGGACGACATTCATATGCAGAGTTTCAGTCTCTGAGGAGTGCTGAAGTACTCAGCTTCACTATACATTGTGCCTCTGATGATATATTGTATTAAAAAATAGAAACTAATGTACAAAAATTGTTATTTTATTTGAAGACTTATTTCAAGTATTGCAGGTGTCCACTACATATTCTAACTTTAATTGCTTTTACATTCACACAACCAGTCTGTATTCACATCAACTATTTTGATAGCTGATTAATCATTTCAAGTATATTTTTTTTTTAGAGCTGCAACGATTAATCGATTAGTTGTAAACTATTAAATCAATCGCCAACTATTTTGATAATCGATTAATCGGTTTGAGTCATTCTTTAAGAAGAAAAAATTTAAAAAGTCTCAGATTCCAGCTTCTTAAATGTGAATATTTTCAGGGTTTCTTTACTCCTCAATGACAGTAAACTGAATATCTTTGAGTTGTGGACAAAACAAGACATTTGAGGACGTCATCTTGGTCTTTGGAAAACACTGATCGGCATTTTAAAGACCAAACAACTAACCACCGACTAACTAATAGACTAACAACATCAATTAATCAAGAAAATAATCAACAGATTAATCACCAATGAAAATCATCGTTAGTTGCAGCCCTATTCATTTTTTCTAGCGAAAAATTGACAAACATTCTTTGGTTTCAGCTTTGGACAAAACAGGAAATTTAGGAAACTGTGATGGACATTTTTCAAAAATCTTCAGCCATTTCATAGACCAAACGATTAAAGCAGCAGTGAGTAGTAGTTTGAGTTTGCAAAGTGATGAACAGCCAATAGGACAGCCCAATGATGCCAAACATATTCTGCCTACTGCAGGTTTAAATGAGAAAATAATCAGCAGATGAATTGATAATGAAAATAATCATTAGTAGCAGCCCTAGTATGTTTTAAAAAGGAGGGCACTTTATAAATACAAACATTTGAATTTATCAAGCTATTATGGTATTGAATAAATGATGGGATGGAAATACATTATTTAGTGGAGTTACACTCTCCTGTGTTAAGCCTTCAAACCTTCTCAACTTGGTTGCATTTTGGTGTTTCAAGTCAACCATTAATGAACTTATAACCTCCAGCTGACGGCACTGGTAACGTCGTCGGGAATTATCAGCGATTAGGAAAATCCTCAGAAGTTTTAAAACTGGTCGATCTTCAGCTGCTGCATCAACAAGCGGTCTCATGAAACTGCTATAACATAACAGCAACAATACAACTTTCACGACTGTGATTTCTACTTGGAGGTTGAGGCACCTGAGAAAACGCTGTGCGTCGTTTAACAGGAGCTTAATTCTGGCCGCATGGTTTATTCATGTGGCGACCGCTGATATCACGACTCTCATAAATCACGCAGTGCGGCATGCTGGACGTCCACGCGCTCGGGCAGGGCTCACTAATCTCAACACCATCTTTCATCTGAATAACCTTGCCTTACCGCAGGGCAGGCCAACACCAGACACAGCCCATTGGAGGGAGGCCATCCTCATACTTTTATTTCTTTCACAAAGACTTTCTGCAGCCCGTCAGAGCAGACAAACACTGTCCTGTGTGCTCGCAGGCAGCCGTCTGCCCACTCTCAACCACAGGCAATAATAAGAAATTGCATCGTGGACATCAGAGGAACTAATCTAGTCTAACGTTAGCTTTATGAATTTAGATTCAGACTCACGAGGGAGGGGAGCAGCGGCGCCGGTCGAGCCATCTGTTCAGAAGTGGTTCAAAGAAAGAGCAGAACATTTGAAACTAATGTGAGTAAACATGATCATCAAATATAGATAATAGAATAGAGCATATAGCAAATTTGCCCTCATTTTTCTTATGTTTTTTCTTCTGTCAAACATTATTACATTGTTTTTTTGTAATTAATTGGATTTTCCTTATCCACATAACAGGCACAGAATCTATAAACATGTCGCCAATTACCAGCTTTAGGCCTACACTTTCTGTAAGAAAACTAATTAGTGAAACAACAGCACTTGATGAATCAAAACGACAATGTGCCTGATGTCACATAGCTCTGCCTGCTGCTTAGAATAGCCACTATGTTTCACCCCATGCTTCTGATAACAAACCCCAGGCGTCACAGTGACGGCCAAATGTCTTGCAATGGCCTCTGCGCTACGTCTGTCCTCTCTCTGGCCTCCTGCTGCCACCAGGAGGAAGCACCAGTCGGGATCCTCCTCCTCATCGCACCAGTAAGGCTACAGACAATTAGCCACCCTGTGACTGACTGCGAGTAATGAGAGCTGCTGGAGAACAGTTGGATATCTTAGGACAAATTAATGTGTGAATATTAGCCTGTTGAACCGTCTGCCTTCTCCCACCAGGAGAACAAAACTCAACTATTACTTTGGAGCTCTGGGTCAAAGAAGCCACACAATCATGCACACGGAGCAGCCCAAACTATTAGAACTGTATTCTATAAAGTTACATTCTCTACAGAGAGACAGGGACAAACTCAGCAGAAGTGTGGACAGAAAAACAAATGAACAAAAAGTGGAGGGAAGAAGGCACTGAACAGGCGAGTACAGGGACGCTAGCTGAGCAGTTCGCCATGAAATGCTGAAACAACAGCACGGCTGCCAGGGCAATTTTACACCCCAATAGTTTCACACCTCAGCCACCAACCCCTTCCAACTCTGAACCTTGTATCTTCTTGGTGTCTTCATTTATTTTGTGTCAGTGTCCAAGATGTGAGAAGCCAAGCAGTGAGAAACTCGTCCCAAATGTCGCAGGGTAAGCGGTGTGTGAAGCAGACGTGGGGGAGCGAGGAAGAGAAAAGCCACTGCGCCTGGATGCACCTTGCTTTCTGTGCAGACAATCCTCTGAGATCTCACAGGAGGGGTTGGTTTTTTTTAGTACTGCACTTCAAAACTAGTCTTACACATAGGAAAACAAATAGCATATAACTGTATACTGATCACTGTTATGTACTGCAGTAGTGGAAGAAGCACGCAGATACTTAAAGTAGTACCAAAATATTAATGTAAAAATACCCCATTACAAGTAACGAGTCCTGCACTTCAAATCTTACTTAAGTAAAAGTAGAGATCAGCAAAATGTACTCAAAGTATCAAAGTAAATGCACTAAAACGGCCTCTGTAACTGATATATTATTATATATGACATTATTAGACCGTTAATACTGATGCATCAATGTGTAAGCAGTACTTAAAGGAGCAGTGTGTAGGATCTGGCGGTATCTAGCGGTGAGGTTGCAGATTACAACCAACTGAAGCCTCTCCCGTGTGCCAAGCATGTCAATGAACTACGGTGGCCGATGCAAAAATGCAAAAAGCCCTATCTAGAGCCAGCTGAAAGAGTAGCTTAGGTCATCTGGAGCAGAGCCAGTGCGTAGAGTGTGTGTGTGTATGTGGGAAGTGAGTGGTGAAGCAAGAGAGAGCGGCGGCAACAGCAGCAAGTAACGTTATCGACTCCATCCCAAGCAGGAAAAGTTAACCGTGTTTGTCTGTTCTGGGCTACTGTAGAAACATATGTGAAGAGGACCCGCTCCCTAGATATAAATGGCTCATTCTAAGCTAATGAAAACACAACGATTCTTAGTTTCAGGTGATTAAATACCAATAAAAACATATTTATTATTATTAGTATATTCCATTTATGCCAAAAGATCCCCCTAAATGTTACACTGTGGTGAAGCTATTTTTACTACTTTATATGCTGTTTGGGAAACATCACTTAACTCCCTAACTCGGGGTCGGTCGCCCTCCAACGGGTCCCAAGATAAATCTGAGGGGTCATGAGATGATTAATGGGAGAGAGAAAAGAAGAAAAACCTAAGTACTTTTTTGTTTTTTACTTTTCTCTACTCGTTGATTTGTTGTGATATATTGGACAATTTGAACAGCTATTGAAATGAAACTATGTGAGAAGTTTAGAGGAGAAATGACTGCCACAACTCAGACATCTGAAACATGACGAGGATTCACAACTAAACACTGATATTTCTTTTATAAGGGGTCACCAGTCAAAAAGGTTGGAACCACCAGTTTAATCTTTAACAATGTGTTTTGTTTTGTTTCCTCTTAGTCGATCAGTTGACTAATCGGTCGTCTTGGTCTTAGTCGACTAAGATTTCTTTAGTTGATTAGTCCTTTTTCTTATGTTTTTTTAATGCTGAATGACTTATTTCCAAGAAACTTATGAGCACGTCTCTGGTAAACACAAGATTTAAAGTGGTGCTTTTCTGTGATTCTTTGTGGAGAAACTCAGTTTCACAGATCTGTCAATTAAATCAACTAATTGATTAGTTGTCAAAATCGTACAAGCATTAGTCGACTAAGAATTACTTTGCACTACCTCAATTTTACTTGTGTACAGTACTTGCATTAATGTACTTAAGTACTTTCCATATAGGGCTATTAACCAATATTATATCGATATGATGATAGGAGACTAGATGTCTCAGATTTTGGATATCGTAATACGGCATAAGTATTGTCTTTTCCTGGTTTTAGAGGCTGCATTACTGTAAAGTGATGTCATTTTCTGAACTTACCAGACTGTTAATTAGACATTACATCTACATTATTGATGATTATTTATCAAAGATGGTTGTCTAAATATTTTGTCAAAGCACCAATAGTCAACCCTATATAATCTTTGCAGTGGTTTTATTTTGTCAAAAATATGGTGATATTTTATTTTCTCCATATCACCCTGCCCTATTTCCACCACTGATGTACTGTAGTTTTGTTATTTTAACAATCAAGTGCAGGCCAACAGACTCCACTGCTAATTCAGAGAAATTCAAGACGCTGTGATCTCTCACACACGACTCTGTGTATATTTAAGTGGAATTTCTTTTCTAAAAATAACCAATTATTAATATAACTCTTCATGTTCGACTAAAAGCTCCCACATTCTCTCTCTAGATCAATGGTCCTCTTCCTCGTGTAGCACATTAACCTTCTGGATGACTAGTCAATGACTGAAAGAGCAATGATTTACCATCATGATTATTAAATCTGAAAATATGCTTCTGCAGCACGTTAAGCCCGGCCATCGTGCAACCAGGTGATCTCAATTTGGTGAAATGAGAGCTCCATCGAGCGGATTTGCATTAAAGATGTATGCCCAATTTTTGCCACCACGACCTTTTAAATGTCCTTGAATCCCCCTTGAGCCAAACACGCCTACAGTACTTAGACTGAATGCATTTTTTAAAAAATGAACAAAAGAGAGGAGTGCTCTCTGTTCAGCCTGCCCGACGAAGATGCCTGCATTCATCACTGACAAATGAAGCCAAAATGTGACTGATATTGAAAATACACATAAATCCAAAGTCAAAGGCATTAGGAGGAAGTTGCTTGTACAATCATTAGGCTACAGAATATAAAACCACTGGGCTGAAGAAACAATGCACCGAAACGTGCTCTATATAAATCATCAGCTTCATTAGAGGTTCACATTGTTAAAACTTTTTCTCCATCTCTATTTCTCTGCAGTGTAAAATACAACGATATAATTGTGTCATATATCACAATAGCGTAAATATCACCATCCAACATACAAAATAAAATAAATGTTGTTATCTGATGCTCTCAGTGTCTTTGATTGCAGCCTTATAACAAATACTCTTAAAAATCCATACAAACCAAAATGAACATTGCAGCTACTCGACACCCTCACAACCCTCCCTGCTACTTTTTCAGCCATTATTCTCTCCACTCTCCCATGTGCTGTGGCAGGCGGGGCTGCCCGGTGCTGGAGCTCGGGGTGCCAAGTATTTGTGCCCTGACCTTCTGCTCTCTGGACGGGTCCGAGAGTGAAAGCACAGGAGATGGGACACTCGGCCTGCCTGGTGTATTATTCATGAGTCGCCCCTGAGTGGGCAGTTATTCAGCATCCGAATCCCAGATGTGGTTCAATCTGTGCTCCATTCAGCGTCCTGACTGCCGGCCATTGATCACGAACGAGGTACCCGGGTGCTGAATAAGCGCAGGGGCTTTATGTTAGAGGGCTCAAAGCGCCTCACTGATAGCACAAAGATCCATCACTAGACGTTGGACACGGGCCAGAGTTTGCTCGCTAGAACTGATCGGACAGGCTGAGAGGGGATGCAACATTTATTAAACAGGAGCAGCACAGCATGTGGCGGAGATGTGGCAGTAATACGTTATATGTGAGGGATCCATGCAACGTGGCAATAGAGCTGAGCGTATGCAAGTAAGCATCTCTGCTTCTGAATCAGATTTCACTTCCACAGAAGTCAGCTGCACTGTGATTATATTTATACAGCAAGAAGTACACACTCACACACACATAGAGAGAGAGGAAATACTATGATGAGGTCCTTCTCTGAAAGGTGCCAGAGGCAAGGCATCACACTCTAATAGGCATCACACTATTAATGGACAGTTGAGCATAGTGAATCATTTGTCCACTTTAATCATCAATCAAATATAGGCAGACAAATGTGGCATGACCACAACTCTTCCCTGGCCGCAATTGTCAGGATGATGATCATCCATCATCGATCATGTTGCAGAATTACTGTCTAATTTGAAATGAAATGTGAATAATAATAATAATTACATGTCAGCTCAGACATACAGGACTCACTGTGGTGTTTATTGAAACGGTCCCTACATAACAGTCTTCAGAGTTCATGTTCAGGTCAGCGTTTCATGTTAATTACTAGGGGAGGAAAAAAGAAAATTGATTCACCTATGTATTGCAATTATTTTTTTCCAGTTTTGAAATTGATGCTTAAATGCCAGAATCTATATATTTGCTTCATTTGAGTCTATGTAGAGGTAGAAGGAAGTTACTGCTTGTATTGTTGTAGTCTGAGTAACATGACGTCATATCTGTTCCGTATCCGTCAACCAAAACAAACCGCAGTCGGCTGCAGCGAGCCAAAATGAAAAAGTAGAAAACGGCGGAGGGTCCGCATGGATACGACCTGCACCCTCACATTTTAAATCCAAAGTGGTGAACACTACACATACAGTAAAGTATGGAAACACTTTGGGTTTCACACATTGACAGGAAAAGCAGAGTTAGATATCACGGCTAAAGCTGCATGCTAACTCTGTCATGGACAGGAAACGTTATCGTATTGTGGTAACGTGCGGTCGAGCCAGCCATCACTCTCATCTCCGTGGTCAAATCGTCCGACACAACAACTGTAGAGCACTCATATACTGACATTTATGGTAAATACATTCAAACGGTCCCAATAGAGCTGACCATGGATGTATAAAGAGAAGGGAGCTGACGGCAGAGCTAGCGACGCACTTGGTGAAGTTAGCGGAAGAATACATGTGTGACTACATCTGGTTTTTAAAATAAGGTGCTAACAAAGGGAACTGTATATGCAAAATACATATACGGAAATAAGATTGATTGGATTATATTAACCAGAAGAATAAAACATTACATGTCTCTTATAAATTAAAAAAGAAAATACCACTAATTTGTGAGGGGAATGTGTTTATTCTTTGATTTTTGAGTTGCTGGGAAAAAAATGAATAAATAATTCCTGATAATGACTGATATATTTGACTTCAGGACATCTCTGACTACATACATACTGAAGATCAAACATTTTTACTGTATCAAATTAGATGTTTTCCAAAATAAAAGTCCCTAGAAGTGTATGATTCAACTTTTTCCCATGGTCTAGCGTTAAAAAAGTTAACAAAAATTGCAATAAATTGTAATTTCAAATCACAATACTTAAAAATCGCAATACATATCGAAGTATTGTGATAGTGTCGAATCAGGAGATAGGTGTATCGACCCAGCCATATTATTAATTACATACTTTTTAAGATCAGTATTAAACTATTTTCCAAATTAATTTTACCTTTCACACACTGGATCTCTCTTTTGTTAGCAGATTTCTTTTTTTCTTCACATTTCTGATTTAATATTGTTTGTTAATAAAGGAGACAATCTGAGGAGTTTCAACACATTTAAGACCTATGAAAAGTTCACAACGTGGGATGCTGGGAAATGTCTGAGTTTGTTTAACAGGAATGGGTATTTTTTTTTAAAATTTAGCAAGCATTAAAAATGGCCTCAGTCTTTGAACCGAGTTATGAATCATCTTTTACATAAACATTTCTTGAGTCTTTTATCAAATGAATCACTGATTTTCTCAACATTTTAAAACACTCTTCATGCCTCTCAGGACCTTTTTGATGCTGTCAAAATAACATTACATATTCAATTTCAGCATGTTTCTGAGAGGACCATATTTCAATTCTTCCGCTCAACAACCTCAGTTCTTAAAATAAAAGCTTAGCCAACATTGAAGATGCTCACAGGTTTCTCCACAGTCTAAATAAGTGATTAAATCCTTTTTTAAAACTTTACAGTAATTAGTAATAAAAGCCAGTAAAGCCGTGAGTAAGCTATGCGTAAAAACTATATGCCTGAGACGGAGAAGTGGATTTTTGCTGTCTAAGGCGTAATGATGAATAATAGCCTTATCAACAAAGCACAACACATCCCAACACGCTGAGATCTTATCACTGCTCATTTCCTCAGCTCATGTATTTCCTGTATCTCCGGTGGGATAAATGTGTCGCGTGGTTCCCTGCACTCCCACTGACAACCTAGTCATGTCAAAAGACTCGGGCTTTATGGTAACGGTCCTTTCACGAGACAAGAAAGGAGAAAAAAAAGTGGCAGGTGTAAGCAGATGCATCAGCAGTATTTGCAAAAAGTCACCAGATTCCCACGAGGGACAAGCTAGTCATTAAAACAAACAAGAAAAGAACTGATGAGTGCATTAATCAGAGCGCGGCCAAGCATCGGCGGTGAGCTGCAGTCCGTGGCGTTCCTCCCCAGGAGCGGCTGCACCTGAGGGAGGGGGGATTAACGCAGCTCTACGCTGGAGCTCCTGTATCTGAAATCTGCCTGAGCTCATCGTTTCTGCTCCTCGCTAAGAGGCTGTGGCTGGATATCAGACTCAGGCAATCTATTCCCCTGCAGAGCGCTGGCTGACCGACATCAATGCCGTGCATTGTCGAATTATTAATTAAATGCATGCAGGCGTAATCAGATGCAGACATGGTCAGACCTCTGGGACGGCTAACATAGAATTGAAGCTGAATCTAAATTGCAGATTTCTTTCTTATTTTTCAATGCCAGCCAGCTTTGCTGTTTTAAAAATTTAGCATCACTTTGCACTTATTTAACTTAGTTTGGATGCAAATCACGCACGACCATGACTTTTCTTACAGTCCAGACAACAAGAAAGTGCATGACAAAACGGATTTACAAAAGTCTGCTTTTACAGTCAAATAATTCAGTATAGGCTGTAGCATAAATATGTTTACATATAGGAGATAAGATGTGGGTGTGTATGCTGTGTTATATTGTTTTTATTCCCTCTCCACAGACGTGCAAAAATGCCACAGCTTTCAAACGTGAAACAAAATCCTCCATATATTTCATTAACTTTTGTTAATGCAGTTGCTATGGCTCCGGGGTATTTGCTCAATGCCTGCACTTTTGCTGAAATAATAAGATCCATCAGTCAGCGCGGAGCAAAAAACAGCTTAATTTGCAGAATAAAGGTCATTGGAGCTGTTACTTTTGAGGGGCTTTGACAAGAGAACAGTGTTCAAAACAACAAACTCTGGAAGAAACACTGCCTTGAAATATTACAGTATACACTGAGGTGTTCACTTGTAGTTCTCAAAATCAGTGTCAAGCTTATAACGCTGAGCTGACTATTATGATTTGCCCTTGTGAACTGGACCCAACCCACTCATTTTCCTACAGCAGCACACGGTATATACACTACACATCTCCGTTCACACTGCCAGCAACACATCTGGCCTGTGGCGGGAAACTATTTCTCAGCATATGTGCTGATGAGTGTTTCCAAATCTTTTAATTCACATGTGATTAAGAGATTATTGAGCGTGCACGGGTCCAAACCAGCGTCTCATGAAGCGTTAATTGCATTCATTGAATATTTAAAGAATGAATCAGTGTGTCCTCTAAATCCAACAGATATTTAAAATGTACTTATACGCTGTTCTCGTATATTCTTTTCATTATGTCTCATCTACGTCGTGAATGGCTTTTACTGAGTAAAATCAAATTCCTACCATGTTTGCCAATAGAATGTGTCCTTGTGAAGTGAGAGAGCTGTCTGCCTTCCACAGCACACACACTCTCTTTCATTAATCAGCACTAATTAAACGTATTGATTGAGCCAAACATCAGGATTTCCAGTTGAAAGGGTTTACTAGACTGTAAAATGCACACAACAAAAAAACACACTACCAAATGTAGAAGCCACTTATGTGCCCTTGAAGGCTCCGTTGCTTCAGAAGAAGCTCAGAAAATGAGACAAAGATGCGTCCGCTCACTTCTCATTAAGTAATGTCAGAATTTGCGGCGTCTCGAAGGCAAATGTCGTCCTTGTCTCTACGGCGAGCTGAAGCCACTGAGGCTGAACTGAGTATCAATTTGTTTTCTGGCAGCATGACCTCTCATGCAGGATACAAAAAGTTGTGTGAAATGAAAACGCAGCTTGAATCGACCCCTAACCCTGGAGGACCACCAGATAGTATATAACAACAACAAGAACCTACACATCACAAGTTCTGATGAACAGACACTTTATTAGAGGGGGAATCACTTTAAAGCTCACTGAACATGTTACAGCTCAGTGCATGTCATCCCTCGACAGACTGAAGCTGTGTGTGGGTCTGATAAAAAAAAAAATCTTTTTGACCACATAAATGTTCTGCACACACAAACAAATAAATCTAAAAATATATATCATATAAATTTTGTTCAGACTTTTTCCATATTACCGTAAATTAAAAAAAGTTGTGTAAATGTGCATAATAAGGGGATGAAATGACCAGATATTGATCTCCAAAGACAACCATCTATCTCCAAATTAGGTGATTTTTAATTAATCAGATAAACTGATGGATTCAAAAGATTACAGTACTTCTTAAGATAAATAAATAATTGGATTAGCCGACGATTGCATTGTCACAAAGCACAAAAAGGCGGTTATTTATGTTCAAGGAAAACTGATATTTTGGAGATACCGTTCAGAGGACAGTGACGAAATATAAAAAAAAAAAAAAGAATATATGGGTTTAGTCAACTTGTCTGACAGCCAAAATTACACCTACATTAAAGTCGTAAATGAAAGAAAATAAAAACGTGAGACGTTAGTCCATGTTTTCTGTTATTCTGAAGGGCCACGATGGTCCAAAAAACACAACTGACTTTGTTTGTTGCTTCACTGGATTAGAAACTGTGAAACTGGTCATCTAACTTTGTAATACAAAGGCAAACAGCAATTATGAGATAAACATGAGTTTGCATGATGTGAATTATTTATTTGTGGATGTGTTTGTGTAGTTATAAAGGAGGGGAGGGAAAAAAAGAGGGATGTTAACATTGGGAAGTGATTAAAGACATCATTATATACCCAAAAACAAGACGTATTGTCTTATATGTATATCTTGTATACACAAAGTGTCAGTCTCGGGGTCAAAACAAAACCTGCATTGCTGTCGTGCCAAGGTACATATATGATAAATGACTTTATGACAAATTGCTATAATGCGGGGAACCCATGCAGAGCGGCTCCAGTGTATGCAGCTCCAACAGGGCAAAACAACAGTATATACTGTAGGGCTCCAGTTGCTTCAAATGAGACAGGGTGTGTGTGTATATGTGTGTGTTGTTGTGAGTGTTCACCTAATGTATCTGCCAGTTAAATCATTTTTACAAAAGCCATCTTGGTCTGTTTATTTTCCCTACAAAAGGAAATCAACAGCAGTAATGATTTCATTATTAAACCATGGTGCTAGATCTGCTCATTGACTAATAGACTAATGCAACTTTAATCAGCTGCTTTATCCTGCACTCTGTTGTCATCTAGTGGCACAAAAGTGACACAACACAACCTTTATTCAATACTGGAGCAAAAAATGTTCATCACATCACAGCTGCTGGATCCACGTCTCATCCTTGGCTTATAAGGACACAATATTATGTAAAAAAAATCCTCATTTTCCTCACAGAAATTCACCTTTAGATTAGATTGAGAAGATATTGCAACACACACACACTTGAAGCAATATTAAATGTAAAATAATTTAAGGTGAAACCAGTAAATGCAATGTTATTATCAGTCATGAAACTCATCAGAAACATAAAAAAAACGTAAATAATCTAAACTGAAGCAGTTCAGCTGCTTATGCACCCTGTAACACACTTCTCCATCATTAGCATTCACTGCATTGCAACAACAGGCTTTTAAATCTCTTTCTTTCCTCAAACTAATAGTTTTCCTGGCAGGACATGCAGCCTCGGAGCCGTGCAAAAACAACCCCCCCCCCACCAAAAAAACAATACATGTCTGCAGAATTATAAAACTCTCCGGGTGGGGATGATACAGCCCTTTTCTTTGGCACAGCACGCACATTTCCATGAGATAGACTCGCCAATAGCCTAATTAAATAGAAAGCACTATTTGTCACATCAAGCAGCCAGCAGCAGCAGAGCTCTCTCTCCAAAATGCCAAAAGGACTGCGCCTCAAGTTCAACAATACAAACAAACATCTCTTCTTTTAACAAACATCTGCAAAGCTGTTTATCATCACAGACACTGTGGTCGATGGTGGTGACATGCCTGCTGCTGCAGCATCATTAGCTTCCTCTGCAGATTCAATCAAAGACCCTTTTTGTTTTCGCGTTTGAACTCACCCTTCAGGAGACTTAGAGATTTAAAGTTATCGCCCTCGACCAGACTGGATTCAGATGCTCCACGGTGCAACACTGTCTCCCATGTTTAACAGAGAGTTAGAGCTCAAAGTGCAGGTGGGTGAATAAAGGTAGCAGGTAGTTTTCTGGAGTTGTTCAGTAGCAACACGGCGCCGAGCAGAAGAAGTCATGTGGTTGTGTGTGAGAGGAGCTCTCCGCTGCTTCCTCCTCTCTTCTCTCTCCTCTCCTCCTTCAGAGACTGAAGCGCGGCCCACTTTAAACTCTGGTGACGTCATGGGCGCTGATGCTGATGATGCACCCCCCCACCCTCCACGCCCCCCAGCACCCAGCCTCACCCAGCCTCCCCCATCTCTCCTTAATAAAAAATAATCCCATAATATTATAAATTAAATATTGCTCAATTTGGAAATGCCCCTTTAACAGGTAAACAACCTGTAGGACACTTTAAACCAGGCTATTAAAGGGATTGTTTGTAATTTCTTACAATATAAATCACCCGGGTCGGTGTCCCATGCGCGCTTGCGTGTGTCTACGTTGTTCAGACTCAGACACTAACACAAACTACACAGAAGCACCAGAACCGCAAAGTTATATCTAGTGAAGCCCGTCTTGCAAAACAGTGTTGGCCGCGGTCGGAAGACTCGGAGAAGACCGTAGCTTTGGTCTCCGTGGCCAGAGTCTCTGCTGTACACTGCTCCTCTGCTCCTCTGCCTGCTTGCCTTCACTCAGCTCGCTCCACCTCACATGTATTCGCGCACACTACACGCTGCAGAAGACTTCGTAGCTCTGAGAATATCTGGTAAATGTAGACCAACAGAGGTTTTCCGTGTCTTCTGAAGTGACGGGGCTCCGCAGCGAGGGACGTTATCGTCTCTGACCGGGTGCTGGTGTCTTCCCTGTTTCCTCCATCCGCGGCTGGGAGGCTGAAGCAGGAAAAGCCAACACTAGGATCAGCAGTGATTCATGGAGACCTCCGTCTGTCCAGCTAACATTAAGCTAACTGACTTTCGTTGACGGCCACAGGTGTCGCTGTTAACAAGCATTTATGATTCTTACAAACAGTCCCTTTAAATAGGCATTATCAGTTGCTACAATCCCCATAGATGTGGGTCAATAGGGGCCTACTACACCCACTAGTAGGTTTTATCATCTATTCACATGGTAGATCACCGAAAGAAGGTATAAAAGAACATGACAGCGACCCTCTAGCGACCGTAGTAATTATGACAAGAGCAGAAGCGAAGTCAGGCGCTGTAGTATATAGACAGAGTGAAACGAGACCGGAATTCGCATCTTGTGTGAAACCAACAATGTGTAATTGTGTTTGTAGTTATTTTAACCCCAAAAAGTGTTTGTTTGTTTGTTTGTTTTTTGTCTTAAACCTAAAGAAGTTGTAGTTTTGTTGCCTAAACCTAAAGAAGTAATTTTTTTGTGTTCAAAATGTGACATTTCATTCAGTTTTACATGTTAGAACGTGTTGCTTCTAAGTTTCATTTTCACTTTTTCAACGTAGTACGGTCAGGATATATTGACCGTTTTATAAAAATAACTTATATTCACTTATATATAAATCATATTTGCTCCATTTCTACCCACCCACAGGTGAGCAACCTTTAGGACACTTTAAAAATGCAAAAATCTTATTCCATGAAAATCTGTCAGTTTTGCCACACACGGCTGCAACACTCAAAATTATATATGAGGTGAAAGTGGGTAAATTGCCCGGAACAGCGTAATTATTATAATTAGCTCCTATATTTTTCTGCAAAAGTGAACATTTCTCCTCTGAACCAGGAGAAAAAAAGATCATGTCAGATGAGGTTTTTCTTCAAGATTGTTCAAAACCCACCTGTACTGACGTATCCTCATCTGCCTCTGACAGATTTAAGCTTCAGAGCTTTAGAGATGAAGTTGACTATAATAATTGGTCGCATAAAGTCTTTAGAAAGTTTCAGGCAACCTCACACCTCGCAATCCTGATGTCTCCCAGAACAGACAAGTTCTGCCGTTTGATTTTCCACATGGAAGATTTAGAAATCTAGCGTTGAGTCTAGTTTCTCACTCTGACATTTAATAGAGTTGTTTCTTAGTGGGAGGTCAGAGGTCGGTGCTCCATTTTTTACTGAATAATTGTGTTACGTGGAAAACATTTTAAAGGATAAGTCTGGTGATATTCAACATTGCCCTTATTGTCAGCAAAACCAACAATGATCCTACAAACAAGCATTGTCCACAGTTAATTTATAAATGCTCAGGATCTCAGAACAGCACACGTTCACCAGCTGTCAACATCTTCATCTCTAGTCATCTGCCCCACCAATCAACACCTCTGCAGCTGCTCAAATCTCACTATTGGCCTCAGATAAACTCTGCTGAGCCACTCATCTGAATCACCTTATTATTACTTTTTCAGATGTTTCTCAGTGAGATTATGTGTAATGTCAAAAATTCCAAATCCCTGAAATAACAACTAAAAATCTTTGACATTGAATTTCTCTAAATACTCTAATCTACATTTCATTGCAATAAGAACAGCATGAGAAAATGACCTGGTACGGTGGGGGAGGAAGTAACTACACCATACTGTAAATACTTCAAGCATATATTATTATAGCTAAATGTACTTAAAGGAACAATGTGTAGCAATTAGGGGGATCTATTGGCAGAAATGGAATATAATATATATATATAAGCATGTTTTCTTTTGTGTATAATCACCTGAAAATAAAAATCATTGTGTTTTCATTGAGTTGTTTATATCTACATACGGAGCAGGTCCTCTTCACGGAGCTGGTCGCCATGTTTTACAGTAGCCCAGAACGGAGAAACCAAACACTGGCTTTAGATAGGGTCAATCGGGTTTTCACTTTTCACTTTTTTCACTCAAAATGACATGTTGAAATTACATGTGTTGCTCACCCAATGGTTCAAACCCACAGATTGATTTATGACGAGGAAAAGCAGCAAATTGTCATATTGGAAAATCTGTTGATCCACTAAGCTCTCCATGTTTTGTATGTAGAATTTTAAAGTACCCTAACCAGTAACTATACCTGTGAAAGATACACTGAAATGTGGTGGAGTAGATGTATAAAGTGGCGCAAAATGGAAGTTTTCCAGTAAAGTACAAGTACAGCTGAAATGTGTACTTAAATACAACTGTATGTATTTAATAACTTTACACCACAACATATGAGTAGCTCTCGGGTGGATGCTCTCTGTGCATGTTTGCCTTGGGCAATTTCAACATACTAGTTGTCCATCCCACCAAAACAAACCGGCTCTATTCCCGGTGGTGTACCCCACTTGTGTGTTTGTGTGTGTGCGTGTGTGTGTGTGTGTGTGTGTGTGTGTGTGTATGTGTGTGTGTGTTCATGCCTCAATCATTTACAAGTGGCCTACATGTTCTGCCTCAGTACAGCTGAGTGTTGGACTTTTGTTTTTTCATACTTTATCAGAAATGTGTTTGCAGCCACATTCGGAGCGTGCCGTCCTCTGTGTACCGTCTCTGGCGCGGCTCCAGATGAACTACATCTGCCCAAAAGTAAAAGAAGACACAGTTGCCTTTGCTTCTGTATTAGCTCGCTGAGTTATCTCACCCAAACAGAAGGGCACGGCTCCACCTTCCCATTGCCACTGGCTAAGGGACATTATGCTCTGTATGAAACATGAAAATCCATTACACCACTCAAGGATCTGCACACAAATTCGTTTTCTTAGAAAAATCCTCTCCTGAAGATATTTGTATTTTTCCTCCTTTGTTTTCTTTTGATCCCTTTTTATGCATGGTTTATACCGAAATCTTTTTAAAGATTCGCCTCCATCTATGCAAGCTATTAGTCAAGAAAACACATATTACATAAAGCACATTTTAAACATTTAAATAGCACAGAATTTGGGGGGAAAGTCTGATTTAGTCTGCACCTGAGTAGACTCCCTCCTGCAGGGGGAGGACACTCAAGGTGAAGGAAACAATGATTTGAATTTAATTCTGTAAAAAGGATTTAATGAAGTGATGGTGATGCAGTGGTTAGTACTGTCGCTTCAGAGCAAGAAGGTCCCGGGTTCGATCTCCAAGCAGGGCCTTTCTGTGTGGAGATTGCATGTTCTCCCCGTGTTCGTGTGGGTTTACTCCAGGTTCTCCGGTTTCCTCCCACCAAAACATCCCCGCCTGGGTGCTGTGAAGGGGGGGGTTTGTCAGGAAGGGCATCCGACGTAAAACCTATCCGGCGTAAAACCTATATGCCAAATCACATATATCATAAAATCAGATTTCCATACCGGATTGGTCGAGGCCCAGGTTACCAAGTAGATGGAAGCAGATGATCTGCTGTGACGACCCTTAACGGGAGCAGCCAAAAGAAGAAGAAGAAAAAAGACCAACACTTGAAAATAAAGTCCACGTGATAACCTTGTGGATTGAGGAGGGAATCTCAAACACAAATGAGATTCAGCCACTGAATACAAAGGAAATAGCAGCTTAATAATGTAAAAGAACTGAAAACAGTGCAACAGAGTACCCACTTGTCTACAGTAGCTGTCCCATCCAATCTTGCACAGATTTGCATGTTTTGGAGCCCAACTGTTGGCCTCTCTCCTCAGCTGGCTGCTGTTATCGGCTGCTTCAGAAGCTGCCTTTGTGGCCGGCTGTAATCCCTGGCCACAAATCCCTGACTCCCCAAACAAAGTAGTGGTGGATGAGGCAACAGATCCACAGCATCAAACAAGACATAGCGTATTCTGGTTTTCCAGCACTGCTGCTGCTTGTCCTCCATCAGATTCAGTGAGTTTGTTCCTTTTTATATTGCATCTGCTGTCTCCTCATGACGCAGCAATGTCTGCTGAGTAAATAGTGTTGGATTGAAGCTCTGGAGCTGTAAATTGGAGGCCTATAGACGTCTGTTCTCAGTTACCATCTTTAATGTGTGTTTGCTCTGCAGTGATTTCTGCCTTCTGACTTTCCTCTTCTGACAGTTAAAGGACCAGTCCATCCAAATAAAACACATTATTTCAGACAGGAAACATTAATTGAAACAAAAGATTAAAGAAGTATTAAGAAATGAATGTATTTGATATTACATGCACAATAGGAAATGTTGAAGACTTGGCATTCACAAGCATTACATTTTTGATGAACTTACATAAACAGCCTTGGATATGGATACCATTTGAGAGTTACAAGTGTGTAGCATAAGCATCACAACACTGTAGTACAACAACCATATGCTGCAAAATAGAAACTATACATGAGAGAGAAAAGAAAAAAATAATATTAAATATATATTAAGCAGGAGACCAAAAACAGCAGAGTGCAAGGCTGTGTTGCATTTGTTTATTCCAAGTTTGACAGCAACGAGATGATTAGCGCACGGAGATTGAAGCAAAAATGAATAGAGTAGAATAACTAGTTTTATTTGCCTAGGTTTATAGATATCTGATACCTGATTTCTGCTGCCAAAAAATACATTAAAATGGAGGTAAATCTAATTTCATTTGTGGTGTTCACAGCTTTGAAAAGTGACATTCTGGAGCGATATATAATCCATAGACTCCATAGTCAACAGTTTTCATTTTAACTATACTTTCTAACAAAGAAGTATCCCTCATAAAATGTGTTGACAGCGAGGTCTGTGGATTATCCACAGGGACGCTGGCTCTGGAAAGAAATGTTGCTGCTGAATTTTTTAAAGATCCCCTCCAGACATGTTAAGATATAAAGAAAAAAACATACTCTGCTTTGAATAATAATTTGAGTCTGATGGGGTTTTCCACAAAAAAAAGATTCAATTACTTTATTAAAAATATCTTTAAAATACATCTGCTCATTCTCTCTCATTGAAAACGTCCAGAATTCAGAATCTCTATTTTTCATATCAAACGTTTAACTACTGGACACAACGGGGAGACTTCTCAGTGTCCTGGAGGTTTCATCCACATCACACAATTGTAAACTGGACTTTGATTTGCTTCCAAACAATGATGTCACAAAATCATGCTCATATGTGCGTCCTAAACTCAGATTAAAGGTGTAAAACGTTCCTCCTTCAGCAGATGAATATGAAAACAAACTCTGTTCATCATTCTGCACAGTGAAGGCCAAACAAGTGAAGTAACAATAGGCAAAGCACAATTTTTTTTGTGGAGGGGAGCTTTAACAAAATCAAAAAGAATAGTTAGCCCAAAACACCAATTGCAATTCAAATTTACAATGTTCAGATCACTACAAATGAAATTACATTAACTTTCTGTGTTGTGGGGTGGAGAGGAAATCTCAGAGACAGATGTATCTGAAAACCTGCAACCATTCTGCACGATTATCAGTAGAAGCAAACAAATATTATCAAATATGCTAATTCTGGTAACACTTCATTTTACAGGTCCACAAATTTCATGGTAATTAGGTAACAAGTAACTTATTTGAAATTTATTTGGAATTACTGCCAAACTACCCCAATATTTACCCCTAAAAATTATCAAAAATGACTTTATTATAAACATGATTTAATAATTATATGCTAAAATAATAATATAATTGTTAAAATAGGGCCCTTAGGCTTGAGAAGTGGCTGTGCACTGCAAAACTAAAAGAAGACACTTCTGATCAGGCACAGATCTCACCATTATGTGACTTATTGTCTACACAAATGCTACCTGGTAGTTAATGTCATGATTCAGGGAGTTTTTTAAAGAAATTTCAAAGAATTTATTTGATCATTATTATCTATTTAAATGGTAAATGGTAAATGGACTTGGACTTATATAGCGCTTTTCTAGTCTTCCGACCACTCAAAGCGCTTTACACTACATGTCGGTATTCACCCATTCACACACACATTCATACACTGATGGCAGAGTATATATAAGGTGCCAACTTTGCCCATCAGGATTTAATCTAAATACTCATTCACACACACCGATGGCTATGCCTCCGGGAGCAATTTGGGGTTAAGTGTCTTGCTCAAGGACACATCAACATGTGACCCGGAGCAGCCGGGGATCGAACCACGGATCTTCCGATTGGTGGACAACCTGCTCTACCCTCTGAGCCACAGCCGCCATCAGCAGACATGGAAATAAAGCAGATCAATTAACTTTGTATTCTTTTCCTGGAAATGTATTAAATAAATTACCAGCTATTTATTACTGCTTATTGGAAAATAGCAGAATATAATTATCAAATAATATTTATAATAGATATAAAATAATACTAATAAAAGTCCAGTCAGGTCCCAAGTCAAGACAGCCAAACAAAGTAATTTTCAATAAATTTTGAGGTAAATATTGGAGTGCTTTGGCAGTAATTCCAAAGAAATTTCAAATAGGTTACTTGCTTGTTGTCACCTAATTACCATGAAATTTGTGGACCTGTAAAATGAAGTGTTACCATCATTTCTTGATTAGATCGCTTTTACCCTGCTTCCCACAAGTAATATTATTAAATGATGAACTTGAACTTAAAGGTGCAGTGTGTAGGATCTGGCGGCATCTAGCGGTGAGGTGCCGTATCTTGAGTCAGTGTTTGGTTGGTGAAGATGGACCCGCTCCATATGTAGATATAAATGACTCATTCTAAGGTAACGAAAACACAACGATTCTTATTTTCAGGTGATTATACATAAAAGAAAACATAGTTCTTAATATTATATTCCATTTCTGCCATTAGATCCCTCTAAATGTTGCACACTGTTCCTTTAAACATTATGGCTAGCTGGATTCGCTGCAGCAAAAAGGATGGAAATGGAAACCTCCACATTGGCTTTTTCTTTATTAATGGTGTGGTGCATAATAGATGTATTGATAATGGAGTTATCTGTGGCAAGGATCAATGAGCTCAAACAGGAAGTGCAGGGAGTCGAGGAGGGAGGAAGCACTTGAGACTAGGGCTGCAACTAAGGATTATTTTCACATCCATGACCACTTTAAAAGTCTGGCGATATAGTGTGTATGTTAAGATTTGTTAACATTTTACATTTACCTAACTTGGGGTTTGTTTGGAGGGGAGGGGGGTTGTTTGTTTACATGATATAATACAGACTCCCAGTTGAACTTTAATGTTGATTCACTCTTTTTAGCTTTTATGTGGTCATCTCTGTCATTTTTGATGATATTATGATTTTGTTTTCTTTTTTAAGAAACCCAAATATGATGTATTTCTAACAATGTGTTAGAAATAAAGTATCGAACAGCCCAAAAAATAAATAATTTCTGTTGCGTTACTGCAACACCTCCCGCCGAGTCTGGAGGAGCCCTTGCTTACAGATCAAATGCAGTGAAAAACAATATTATTTTTGAGAGTAGAGAACAGTGGTTCCCCATCATGTCAGCTTTTGAACCCTTAATACAAAGCAGCATCCAACTGTAGTACTCGCAGCTCCTCGACCCCCAGGAAGGAAACCCACTGGTGTAGATGTTTTACGGTCCATGTGGGGGGCCGGGATTGTAGTCAGGTCTGATATGCTCGAGTGCCCACAACCCAATTTGTCAAAAGCAACTTAGGATTCACACGGTTCCTGTCCATGGGCTCGAGACAGGACACGACCAATCTCTCCTCTCTGTCAGTCCTGGTTTATGGAGAAAAAGATGATTTGGGCAGTCAGATGCTTTTGGTAAACCAAGCACGGCTCAATGGCCTTGTGTCTGTCAGGACAATGTGTAGAGACTTCAGAGCAGATTGTAAAAATGGCAGCCAGTTTCCAGCTGTGCTTAATGTCTAATCTACATGGTGCGGTTGGTCTGACAGCTGACACATCAGTCACTGGTGAAGGTGATGGGCTCCTGTCTGACAGGAGAAAACAGTCATTGGTGCTTCTGATTAATTCTTTCCACAGAGGTCAAACCGTCTGACGGATACAATATGTCCCCTAAATTAAAGAGAGAATCAGAAAGTTGAATAAATTAATAAGTACTGTTCAAATCTTTTTAATGTTCAGAGATTAATCTTGAAAGAACGATTTTGTTTTATGCAAAACCCATTGGAGATTTGATATTTTTGTAACAGGGCCTTGATGATTCCTGTAGAAGTCAAACCTTGTGTACAATATGAAAAGAATCATCAACAGCTTCTTTTAATCCTCTCAGCCGCCACAAGGAACATCAACAATAATAAAAGACACCAAATGTGTAGAGGGAAGTATTAAAGAAGGGAGGGTGTTAAATCAGACACTGAATCCTCTGTGATATTGGACAGAAATAAAGAAAACAGAAGCAGAGCATGTAGAAAATGTCACTTGATTTGTGTGAGGCTGGTGATAACCTGCAAGATGATTTTTAAAGGGCTGTCTTGAAATGGAAATACTAGTCAGTTAGAGAGGAAAATGTGGGACAAGATTAAGTTGTTTTTTTTCCAATACAGTTCTTACATTTGGCAGCTTTCACATTTTTTCATTTGTTTAATTGAAAATGGTGACTTGGTCTTGTTCACTGATCATAAATGTATCCCATCCTAATTAGAAATAAATTACATTAAATCAATCACATGAAGTGGCTTTCGAATGTGTTCCCATGAGTTTCATTCATTAAACGCATTTACACTCTTTGCATAATAATTACACACAACTTGCATGGAAGTAAACTCACATCTGTATGACCTTCACTTTTAATTTCTCTAGTAGATTCTTTTTGGCTCTTGGTGTGAATATATTTTGTGCTCACATCTGGTAAAATGGTGAATTACCTGAAACAGGATCGTTGAAATAAAAATACATTTTAGCATTAAGATTATTGGAAGGTCCAAGGACATCATTGTTATTCCGGATTTTGGATAATTAAACATTGAAGGGAATATAATGCTGGGATGAGAGATCCTGAATAAAAATGTTTTATCTTATGAGCTAAACTTGCATCTCATTTCTTGTGTAACTGCATTAGAATATACAGTTTTTGTTTTTTTGCAGTAATTGACTCTGTCAAGACAATTTAGTAGCTGTTATTAAAATGAGGAAAGCATAATTAATACAACTTTTATAGAACATTTATTATACTCCACTAGAGGGAAATATTGGATTCTTTACTTCACTACATTTATTGGATGCAGATTGATAAACCACAATGTAATCAACAAATAAATTATGATGTAGGCTGTTATTAGCCTACATGTTGTTTTTAATGTTGTTTGACCACTTCTTAAAATCTCTGTTTCTATCGCATTTTCTGTGTATGATGTTCTTTAAAAAAAAATGTGAAGCACCTTGTAACTCTGGTTTCGAAAGGCACCACAGGAATAAAGTTTTTATTATTATTATTATTATTTTTATTAATAGCAGTAGTAGTAGTATTGGTATTGTTATCTTTACTATTATTATTATTATTAGTAGTAGTAGTAGAAGTAGTAGTAGTAGCAGTATTGTTATTGTTATCGTTACTATTATAATAATCATTATTATTATTATTATTATTAGTAGTAGTAATAGTAGTAGTAGTAGTAGTATTGGTATTGTTATCTTTACTATTATTATATTATTATTATTATTATTAGTAGTAGTAGTTGAAGTAGTAGCAGTAGCAGTATTGTTATTGTTATCGTTACTATTATTATTATCATTATTATTATTATTATTAGTAGTAGTAGTAATAGTAGTAGTAGTAGTAGTAGTAGTAGTAGCAGTATTGTTATTGTTATCGTTATCGTCACTATTATTATTATCATTATTATTAGTAGTAGTAGTAGTTGTTGTAGTAGTAGTAGTATTGGTATTGTTATCTTTACTATTATTATTATTATTATTATTAGTAGTAGTAGTAGTAGTAATTGAAGTAGTAGTAGTAGCAGTATTGTTATTGTTATCGTTACTATTATTATTATCATTATTATTATTATTAGCAGTAGTAGTAGTAATAGTAGTAGTAGTAGTAGTAGCAGTATTGTTATTGTTATCGTTATCGTTACTATTATTATTATCATTATTATTATTAGTAGTAGTAGTTGTTGTAGTAGTAGTAGCAGTATTGTTATTGTTATCGTTACTATTATTATTATTAGTAGTAGTAGTAGTAGTATTGTTATTTTTTATTGTTATCGTTACTATTAGCAGTAGTATCATTATTATGGATAAATGTAAGATTGTATTGATCCTTTGGTGAAATCCACAAGCTACCTGGCAGTATATATAGTAAAAACATTATTAAACATTAAAGTAATTTTCATATTAATGCATCATATAAGGTGCATTATTCTGTAATGGGACATTCTGCATAGTGAGTACTTTTCCTTTTTGTATTTTAAATATATTTTGATGATAATACTTTTGTACTTTTACATAAATATTTTGTTTATACTTGTAACAGAGTATTTCAACACTGTGGTATTATTACTACATGCCAGCCCATTCACTAAAAGCTCTGAGTACTTCCCTGGTGGTAGTACCATCCATCCCCAGCAGAGGGCGCGCTGCCACCAACCTCAGCCATGCTGTCCGGAAGACCAATGTAAATATTTTCGTGACGTTTCATCTCCCGGATCATTCACATCCACCCATTAAGAAGAACATCTCCAGCTCATGACTGCAAGCACAGCTGTGTGTTATTCTGTCAATCTCTGTCGACTAACCTGACTGCTCCTCTTTGATACCACAGCTCTGTCTCTTCCTCCTCGGTGTTTCTTTCTCTTCTTTCTGCTGTAGCTGCTGTGTGTTTGTGCACCAGCTGGTTGGTTGTGTATAACATGCAGAAGAGAAGGAAGCCAGAGCCGATCCAACTCAACCCGATCCCAGATGGAAACACTATCAACGGCACTGGAGCCACAGAGTGAGTGTCTGCATTATTCATCTACTAATGATGATGCTCAGACTCAGACACAGATCAATGAGGGAGAGTATTGATAAGGGATCTCTGATTGATTGATTGATTGATTTATTGATTATGGCAGATTCATGTTCAATATGCTATAAAGGCTCGTGACAACTGCAGTAACATATAGATACATGAATAATCCCTTTACAGTGTGTGTAAACTTCTTCTTCCTACACTAAATGCAGTACCTGTGAGGGTTTCTGGACAATATTTGTCATTGTCTTGTGTTGTTAATTGATTTCCAATAACAAATATATACATGCATTTGTATAAAGCAGCATATTTGCCCACTCCAATCATGCGATTAATCGCGACTAAATAGTTTAATCGATTGACAGCCCTAATCTCAATATAATTCTGCATTCAACTTTTGCATTTTCAACAGCTCAGCATTTTAGTTAAAATTCATAAAGGTGCAAGCAACAATTGTTTTCAATTCATCTCCTAAGTATTTTGTATATTGATCAGTTAATCGTTTGGACTATGAAATGTCAGAAAACTGTCCATTCGTAAAGGAAGGTCTTCAAATAGCTTTTTTTTCCTTACCAACAGTCTGAAGCAGAGATATTACTTTATTATAAGAAAAGCTGCAAATTCTCACATAAAAGGCTAAACCAATATTTTTACAGCAAACAATTTATGCACATCAAATTAATGAAGTCACTAATTCTCCTGAAATCATTATTATTAAGTATTTATGTTCACACATGAGCCATTACAGAAATTATGTACTTACAATAAGTGTGTGTGTGTGTGTGTGTGTGTGTGTGTGTGTGTGTGTGTGTGTGTGTGTGTGTGTGTGTGTGACTAATGATCATCATCATTACTATGGATTTAGCTATTGAGATGCAACACTAAATTGTTCAATCAATTAGTTGTCAACTATTAAATTAATCTGCAACTACTTTGATAATCGATTAATCGGTTTGAGTATTTTTTTATTAAGAAAGAAATTAGAAATTCTCTGATTCCAGCTTAGTAAACAATAAACTGAATATCTTTGAGTTGTGGACAAAACAAGCCATTTGAGGACGTCATCTTGGGCTTTGGGAAAAACTGATCGACATTTTTCACCATTTTCGGACATTTTATAGACCAAACAACTAATCGATTAATTAAGAAAATAATCGAAATATTAATTGACAATTAAAATAATTGTTAGTTGAAGCCCTAGTATTTAATAAATTGATTAATTGACTATCTAGGTTACCAAATATACAGTATCTTCAAATATATCTTATGTCTGACTAGTAGTGGAGATGCAATTAATCATTTACAATGTAAGATATCAAATAATCACCCCCTATAGCTCAAGTTGGCCACTTCAAACAGCAGTTTCAGTCAGACTAATTGTCCTAAACACAAAGCATTTATGCTGATAAATGTGTAAAACAGTGTGTAACATTTCGGGGGATCTATTAGTAGAAATGTAATATCTTCAGGGAGTCCGCCATGTTGCTCCGCCATGTTGCTCCGCCATGTTTCTACAGCAGTCCAGAACAGACAAACCAAACACTGGCTCTAGAGAGAGCTTAACGTGTTTTTACGTTACCTGAAGGCCACCGTAGTTCTCCGACACGCTTGTGAAACTGCGGTAACGTGAGCCACAGAGTGCAAAACCGTGGTACCGCCAGCCGCCGTCTGACTTCCGTTGCTCCTAAAGTAGTGTTATTATGGTAAGGATGGCCTCTGAGCAAGGAGAACAGCGTTACCACGGTTTTGCACTCGGCGGCTCACGTTACCGCAGTCTTGGAAAAAGTTAATCGATTATCAAATTAGTGGTTGATAAATTTTTTCGTTGATCAAGTAATCGTTTCATGCACTAGTTTACACTTAATATTGCAACTGCTAAAACTTTCCAAAAAATGACTGTTTTCATGAATTAATCACATTACAGTCAATAGCCCTTTTTTACAGAAGACGTTTTGATACATCGCAGCAGGAAAAGCACAGCTGTACATAATAACACTGACTGAATTCCATGTAGGTGAGCTAGATCCTGATAGTGTGCATGCTGGCTCTTTGCCTAAAGGGACACTGGATGGAACTGATCCATCATTAACGAAATGTGCATCACCTGTGTATCTGCCATGAAAAAGCTCTATAATATAATGTGCAGCTCTCAGGGCCTCAGGTCGTCTCTTCATGGTGTCATGGATGCGCAGGTCGCTCCATCACTCTAACAACCCCCTTTGTGTGGATAGTGATTAGTCAGAGATTGACCTTTGCTGGGAGGCAGCCAGTAGAATAATGTTCCTGTGTGTTGAAGAAGTTCAGTGTAGACTTGTTCCCACCACCGTTCGTTCAACAAAACACAGTAATGGAGATATTAAATAGTTGTGACACCGTGCTCTAGTTCTCAGTTCTCAGCCAGCCAGTCCAGCAACAAGCTGCATCAGTTGAGAATTACATAACATGTCATCCCTTGTGATGGCTGGTTCTTCTACTGTGTTTTAGATGTGGAATATTTCATTGTTTCATCATTACATCATACATCTGAAGGCCAGTTGTGTATTAAAAAGTAATGGATTAAATCCAAACCGGCATTAAATCTCAATTAGGGTTGTCAAAGTTAACGCAATAACGCGCCACTAATTTCTTTAATGCATTAATGCAATCGATATTCCGGAGGTTGTACCAGTCGCAGCTTTGAAGCTAGAGTAAATAGTAAGTATCACATGAAACTAAAAAACCTAAGGAATCCATCGGTACCAACCATGTCATACTAGCTTGTGAAGGAGGCTAAATAACGCTCCAAACGTACGCTAAATTTTGGTGAGGAAAAACTGTCATGTCCATTTTCAAAGGGGTCCCTAGACCTCTGACCTCTGGATATGTGAATGAAAATGGGTTCTATGGGTACCCACGAGTCTCCCCTTTACAGACATGACCACTTTCTGATAATCACATGCAGTTTGAGGCAAGTCATAGTCAAGTCAGCACACTGACAGCTGTTGTTGCCTGTTGGGCTTCAGTTTGCCATGTTATGATTTGAGTATATTTTTTTTATGCTAATTGCAGTACTTGTGAGGGTTTCTGGACAATATTTGTCATTGTTTTGTGTTGTTTATTGATTTCCAATAACAAATATATACATACATTTGTATAAAACGGCATATTTGCCCATTCCCATGTTGATAAGATTATTAAATACTTGACAAATCGCATTTTGAACAAATAAAAAATGTGTAATTAATTTGCGATTAATCGCAGTTAATCATGGATAACCATGCGATTAATCGTGACTAAATATTTTAATTGATTGACAGCCCTAATCTCAATATAATTCTGCATTAAACTTTTGCATTTTCAACAGCTGAGCATTTTAGTTAAAAATTCATAAACAATTGTTTTCAATTAATCTCCTAAGTATTTTCTATATTGATCAATTAATCGTTTGGCCTATGAAATGTCAGAAAACTGTCCATTCGTAAAGCAAGGTGACGTCTTCAAATTGCTTTTTTTTTGTCTCAACGACAGTCTGAAACCGAGATATTACTTTATTATAAGAAAAGCTGCAAATTCTCACATTTAAGAAACGGGAACCATCACAGGGGGGAGTTGTGCCTCCCCTTGGCTTTGTTTGTTGATGATGACATAATGTTTGGCTGGAGCCGAGCTGTAACGGGCCGAGGAGCAGCAACAATCAGGAACTCTGAATGTTTGTATGTCTCTGCTGTTGAGGGAACTCACAACGTCTTTGTGTGTGTCCAGTAATACTGCTGTATTGTGCACTGTGACACTCAGACTGACACGCTGCTGACAGAAAGCCATGCAGCACCTCTTTTCCATAGAAAGACAGTTTTATCTGAGTGCACACGTTCAGCCGTCTGAGGCTCTGAGGAATGGAAAACCCATTTCAGGCCAGGGATGGTAGATGTCTGCAGGCACACACAATATGCACACATTTTGTTCCTTAACACTGCATGAAATCAAACTCTTGCACACCCACATGAAAAAGGAATTTGATTCATCATAGTCACACAGTTACAATACATTTTATTTATCTAATGATGAAACCACATATATATGTTTTATCTCAGATGCCAAAGTAACCAAATACATTTTCCAACCAATTGGCATCTGAACTTGTAGGTATTATGGAGAAGTAGGCCGATGCCTCTTCCAAAAGTTATTGTCCAACAAGGCAAATATCTCTACCTGATTTCTTAATTTTAGCTCTGCAGGGGCCTTAAGGAACCAAAAGGTGTAAGGGTGATTTATTTGCAGAGCGCTGGAGCTTTGCCAAACATATGCAGATCAGTGAAGGGGAAGACTGGATTTAAAGAACCAGGCTTATTTTGCTCCACATGTGGTATAATGGGATGGGGGTGTATGTTTGGGGCTAATTGTGATGTTAAACATTGGAGGAAGAGGTTTTTATTGGTAACAAAATCAACAAATTCCTTAGGATGCAGCTGTCCAAAGGTGTTTGTTTTGAAGAACATGTTATTCTGTACGTATTAGCTTCAAGGCCAAAATGCATTAAATAGTGTCAGACTTTTTGTTAGGTGTCCATGTAACAGTAACAATTACACAGCCATGGCTCATCCTCACAGGTGTTTTGTATTTTTGGCTGATTGCTTCTGTCAGTCTTATTGGTACGCTGTGTTTAATGACCTCATGTAATTCTCAGCATAGCTCCATCCAATAGGCCTTTTCCCCGTCAGACATTTTAATTGTTCACAGTAGAAAAAGCACAGGTGTTACTAATAACATTAATGATGCTCTGTTAAGTGCAAGTCATGACATTGGCTATGTTCCAAATCACATACTTTTTCTTTTTACTTTTAGTGCATACTGCAGCTGCCCTTACAAAGTACGTACTGTTGCATGCAGTATGCACTCAATTGGGACATACTACTTCATCATAACATTGCTCCTTGAACTTTGACCCTCTTGCTCATATGGTGCCTTCGAACGGGGTCGTGTTTACCGTGTTCACGAGAAGAGTCCATATGAACGCCCCCCTCTTGTGGTATTCACGACCTCGTAAGTGGAAAGCTTCTGAAAGCTCCGAGTCCACGAGTTGTGACGTGTTTGTTGACGTTGTCAGAAATGGCGGAGGCCTTGGAAGTTCATTTTTAGGTACATAATAAGTTAACATATTGTAATTTTAGTCGTATATTGTTTTTCTTCGTAATTTTACGTCTGAAGAAAATGTTGATATTCCCAACAGCCTCATCTTCTTCCTCTGTCATTATGCATTTACTGCATTATGTTACCCACTTGCTAGCTTGCTAAATTGTTAGCCTCTGTGGTTTCTAGTTGCCGACAGTAACGTTAATATTGCTGTTGCTTAGCAGCGGTGTTCTCACGACTTAACCACTTGAACGCCACGCATATTGTGCACACAACTTTGCATGTCATAAATACAAGCTCACGAGTTTCATTAGAAGGCACCATCAGAATAGCTAAAGCATGCTGGCTTGCATATTGCAGAATGGGACTGGCTGTAGTAGGACGTCCTGGTATGTTTGGCATTCTGCATTTGATATACTATGTATTGGGACATACTAAATATTTTTCTGGAATACTAAATTGTATGGTGTGACAGCCAGCATGCACAATACCAGGACCCTGAAACTGAAGCAGCTACATGGTATTCAACCATCATTCATTTTACATTTACATTTAATTTTTTTCTACTGTGACATGTCAAAATGTGTTTTGTGAAAAAAGAAAAAAAAAGCCTGTACTGTATAAATATGTTAGATAATCCTAAATGACATCTAGTCTCTCAATATAAACTGAAACTAAAGAAAACCTGCCAGTTGTTTTGAATAGAGAAGGGAGAAAATGATCATGTTTTGCAGATCATGCATTTGGACCAGCAACACAGGAGGATGTGATGCTCATACTAGCAGCACAGGTGTTGCATATTGGCTGCAGATGATCTTAATGCGATCAATGAGCCTCTTATTGAAACCAGAAAATTCCACTCTGGTGAAAAGGAGTTGCCATTACAGCCCGCAAAATGCTTTCTCAGCGTGAAATGGCTGGCAGCCATGGGAGAAATGTACTGAGTGGCCCACATAATGCCAGCCAAGCATGTAATATTATCAGAGGAGATCTGAGAACAAATAAAAACAACCTTGTTCTGGATAGACCTGTTCAGGCTATTTGCTGTTTGCTAACATCCTGGATACAATCCTACTAACAAATGCATCCAAACGTACAGCCTGTGTTGTTTAGGGAATCTTTATAGCTGTTTTATTCAGAAACGTGTTGCTGTTCATTCTTTTGCATATGCTTGTTGTGAAAGAAAATTAATGATTAACACATACAGCATAGCTGACCATAGATTGTGGTGCTGATACTTCATTGGTTAGATAGATACCACTTACTATATCCTGTTTTACCAGAAAGGAGTTGATATACTCAGAGATATGCACGCTTGATTGCAAAAGCATTAATTTGCCTTCACATTAAACACTGTTTTGTTTTCTTGCAGAATAAAATCTATTGAAAATACAATGATGCCTTCCTTGTGACACATCAAACTATACTATTTAGGTGCATTTTGCCTGAGTTTAACCCAGGTTTTATAATGGAAATTAGTGTTGTGAAAACTTCAATCAAAGGGCTCAATCCTCTGTATTAAAAAAGCATTGATGTTATGATGATCTATTTCCCCTGGACCTCTTTCAGTCCACTGTGATCTATGTTATATATTTGGTGGAAAACAGCAGACTTAGGCCTCACACCACACGCAGCACATCTGGTTTCATTTATTTCAATTTAATGTCAAATAACTTCTGTTTCATAGTACTGTAAAGAAGGTGGATGCTGTTGCACCCCAAGTCACAAGGCAAAACAGCGATGCCATCTTCTTTTCAGCGCTTTGTGGCAAGCTGAAGAAATATTTTGTCTTTTGCATTCAGCTTCTACGAAGTGTCCTTGGACATTGTGTGGATGGAGCACAAAAGGCAAGCTTCGTGCTCACTTCCTCCTGCAGGGTGGGGGGGGGGGGGGGGGGGGGGGGGGTGCTGCAGTGTGTAGCTACTGTAGTCCCTCCCACATACGTATTGTGAGGAGAGTTTGTCCTCAGTATCTCCAGCCTCCTCCACCTCCAGCTCTTGTCGACAAAACGCCCACGCTGCCCACAACCAGCTCAAACTCAGCACCTCGTCTCCATGGATATGCAGGCCTACTGTCAAAAATAAAAGCACTTAAACCCTCTCTTTGCTGTGTGCTGGAGCAGCGGAGAGGAGAGCGCACTGCCCTGTTGCTCTCCACTGAGTCGTGATTAAGTACAAAGATTTTTATAAAAGCATAATTACCACTGAGCTTAAAGAAAACCATCATGTTATCGTCATAATAAGCATGCAAATATGACAGACTACCACTTAAAGATGAAACGCCTTACAGTAGCTTGTACACCTGCAGGCATATGAAACGTCCTTATCATCAAGTCTTGCATGCTTTTGTTTTATTCTTTAGCTTTGCATTAAGAACATTTACTCAAAAATGCTCATTTGTGCCTTGTTTCCATTAATCTACATGAACATCTACACTCGCCTTACTGGTCCTTATATTACCTCCTTATAAAGTTACTGATAAAAGCTTAGGCTGGCTTTGTGTTACAGTGTTTTGAGACAGTGGAGTGGGAGGGGAAGGAGAGGTCAAAGAGCAGCTTGTCAGAAGTGTTCGTTCCACAATTGATTTCTCAAGGAAATGCATCGCCATGACAACAGCACCAGGAGAGTGGCGTCAGCGCTCAGAGGAACTCCGAGCTTCCTCACACTGGGATCTGGGAAAGAACACTGAAACACACCCTGCCACCATTTCTGTCTTCCTGCTGGCTCTTCGGTTGGTCGCCATTGTTCCCAGATGCACACACAGCAGTAGATGTCACACACAAAGATCTGTCTTAATAGGTTTCAATAGATGCAGTAGATCTGGACGCATTATTAACTCAAGGACCTTTTTATTTAGGGAAGAATACATTCATAATATATGAATTACTCATCTTTCTCTCTGTCTTTCTTTATCCTCTTGCTAAGGACTAATTTGGAGGCGCTGCAGAAGAAACTAGAGGAGCTTGAGTTGGACGAGCAGCAGCGGAAACGCCTGGAGGCCTTCCTGACACAGAAGCAGAAGGTGGGAGAGCTGAAGGACGATGACTTTGAGAAGATCTGTGAGCTGGGGGCCGGCAACGGGGGAGTTGTCTTCAAAGTCTCCCACCGACCCTCTGGGCTGATTATGGCGAGGAAGGTGAGCTGTGGCCGTGATGGCCGGTTGGAGGTAGGGCTTAAAAGGTTTCAGGAAGCCTAAACTGTGATGGTGTACATTGGAGTTACATACACAATATATAATAAACAAAATGTTCTTCTTCAGTATGTCAGACAGGCATTTTACAGGCATCATCACTGTTTTCAGAAAGTGTGAAGTCAAATTTGTCTCTCATCGTCTTTTATCAGGCCATTAAATAGGCGTTATCGGTCGCTATAAGCATCATAGATGTGGGTCAGTAGGGGCCTACTACGTTGTAAAAGTGAAAGTGAAACTTAAAAGCAACTCGTCACTTTTTGAACACAAACAAAAAGGCTTCTTTAGGTTTAGGCAACAAAACTACAACTTGTTTAGGTTTATTTTAGGAAAAGAAACAGTTAAGTTTAGGGAAAAACATTGTGTTTTGGGTTAAAGTAACTACAAACACAGAGACAACTACATGTGTTTGGTTTCACACAGGATGCAAACTCCAGTCTCCTGGATGAAAACCATGTGTTTTGTGTCCAATCCATCATCCCCAACCTCCATCCCTACACTGTCTATACTACAGGGCCTCACTTCCGCTTCTGCTCCAGTCATAATTACTACGGTCGCTAGAGATCACTGTCGTGTTCTTTTATACTTTCTTTAGGTGATCTACCATGTGAATAGATGATACCACATACTAGTGGGTGTAGTAGGCCTCTATTGACCCACATCTATGGGGCTTATAGTGACTGATAACGCCTATTTGATAGCCTGACAACAGTCTAATCGGCGGCATTTTCCATGAATAACATGAAATGTGGGTTAGTGGGACAGCAGTCTGTCACAGCGTCTATGATATCCACACTGTATGATATCATACAAGGTTGAAATACCAACCGAAACATGCGTCCATATTAAAACATTTTTCGTTATGATAATGTTTTGATAATAACGTGTAGTATATAAGGTGCGCAGAAGTCCCAAAGGAAGACTGAATCTCTTGTATTCATGTTCTATGTGGTATAATGAGAACATAAATAAAACCTGAAGTCTGCTGTATTCCAGCTGATCCACCTGGAGATTAAACCAGCCATCAGGAACCAGATCATTAGGGAGCTGCAGGTGCTACACGAGTGCAACTCCCCCTACATCGTTGGCTTCTACGGAGCTTTCTACAGCGACGGAGAAATCAGCATCTGCATGGAGCATATGGTACTTATCTTTAATAAGTTCAGGCTGCCAGTGTGTTTATACAGCGTTCACTTTGAGTGCTGCTTTACAGGCTGTGCTGAAAGTGTCTGGCATGCTTTTTTCTTCCATGCACAACCTCATTAGTATTGAAAGAAATGTTGTTTAATTGTGTTGCTTTTCAAAAATGTTGCTTTGAATTTCAAAGAGTCCTTTGAGTAGATGCTCTCCATTTTTCTTCTCTCTGCTGACTGTTAGGACGGTGGCTCCCTGGACCAGTCGCTGAAGAAGGCAGGCAAGATCCCAGAGCAGATCCTTGGCAAAGTCAGCATCGCTGTGGGTAGCTCCAACACCTCGCCAACCAGTTTCACGCTCTGGTCCTCACACTACAGCTATATTTGTTTTGTTTTTGGATATAAAACTGGGTTCATCACTGATGCATATGTGCTGGTATTATGTCTTTTGCACTACTAAATAATAGGGATGCACCATATGCATGTTTTTTCAGCCGATATCAATAATCGATAATTACCTGCTTCTCATAACCGATACGATAACATATAATTACCTGCTTCTCATTGCCGATACCGATAAGATAACCAATAATTTTAACATTTTTGTATTTTAAAAAGAAGTTCATAACCTGTAGTTTATTATGCACACCTGAGGTGGATGGTTTAATATTCCAATATATGCATATAATAGATTATTAACAGTTCTGACTCCTGAGTTCAAATGTTCATTTATTTTTTCTAGTAAAGCACATAAAAAAACGTGTACTGCAATTGCCATCATGTTGTCTTCCTCTGGAACTGTGAAAAACATCCACACCAGCGACGTCATGGTTGGCTCTCTACTCAGCATGCTGCTCTTGTTCTTCTTCTTCTTTTCTGTGTTTATTGGCAGATCGCAAACCATCTGTAAAGGTGCACTTACTGTATTGGTGTGTGTAGATGCTGCACTTGTTAAACAATGTTGCTTTGTATTATCAGCTGAGAATTTATCGGCTGTAATGTAATTATCAGAATAATACATAATAACACAAATATCCCATCATCAGCTGATGATTTAATCTAAAATCTTACTACGCTGACATGCAATATTTGTCTTTCCAGGTCATTAAAGGGCTCTCCTACCTGAGGGAGAAACACAAGATCATGCACAGAGGTCAGTTACTATTTAATTTACTAAAAGAAGTTATCAATATGATACAAGACCTTTACATTTATGAATGACTGTGTGCTTTAAATAGCTTGAGTCAGAGTATTGATCTTCACCTTACAGTTATTCCCTACCCAGATGCATAGACTAGATACTTGCTGCACTCAGTGTTGTACATATGATGAGAGGAAGTGGTAACAGACAAGCACACAGCATTCACTGAGGCTTTGCAGCAGTTTGCTCTGTGGTGCTCTCTGTTCTCTGTTGAACAGTTAGTCACCATGTTCTCCTAAATATACTGCATGTCCCTCTTTCAGATGTCAAGCCCTCTAACATCCTGGTGAATTCCCGCGGTGAGATTAAACTGTGTGACTTTGGAGTGAGCGGACAGCTCATCGACTCCATGGCCAACTCCTTTGTGGGCACGCGCTCCTACATGTCGGTGAGTTCAAACGGACACACTCCTCCTTCACTACTGCTGCTGTCATTCACACATTATACCCTTTAGGATGCCTGTTACAATTACAATACGTCTCAGATATTTATATGTGTATGGCAACTGGAGTCCCCAGTTCAGACTCAATTGCCAATTTTGATGACTCGAAAATCAACTGGGACTTTATAAATAGGTTTCAAGTCAAGTGGGCCAAATATCTTTTCAGCATCAGCTATGTTAAAAGTGGGCCATGCACACGGAAACATGTGACAATAAAAAACCCAGAACATTTAGATTTTTTCATGTGTATGTCATCTGTATGTAATGAATTTTAGTTCTGCTTTAGACAGTTCTCTTTTGCTATCAATCAAACTTTATTAGTATAGCATCTTAATAAGAGTTAGTGCAGTTTAAAATACTTCACAGATGACTGACAAGCCGGAAATAAGACAGGACAAGTGTGGACCGTGAAAACAGAAAAGACAACAAAAAAAAATCAACAATTTGATCATTTGAAACCAATGCACGCGGCAATAAAATGATAATGTAATAAAATAGGATTAAAAGCTATAATAACAGTAATAATGTGAAGTGTGAAGTAAAACCTAGATTAATAAAATTATACAAATTAAATACAATAGGTTTTTAATATAATAAAAGAATATAATAATAAAGTTTGCTATGCTGTGTTTTGTGTGTAACTTTCTAATATTTCACAATCCACTAGTGATATAATTGCATGCATGTTGTACAGCCGGAGCGCCTACAGGGAACCCATTACTCCGTTCAGTCGGACATCTGGAGTATGGGTCTGTCCCTGGTTGAAATGGCAATTGGACGCTTCCCCATCCCACCGCCTGATGCGAGGGAGCTGGAACAGATTTTTGGCTTCCCGCTGGAAGGGGAAGCAGCCTGCAGCGAGTCCTCCCCAAAGCCACAGCCCCCTGGGCGACCAGGCAGCTGTAAGTCTTTCAACATGATGCTGGTTCATCCTGTGATTCTGCAGTTTTTTTTTTTATTACAGAAGCTTTGACTGAGAATATTTCAAAAGGTCTTTTGTAATAATTTACCACAAGAAATCAATGACAGTATTGTCATGAAGTGACAACTATTAGTGACCTTGAATTATGAGGCCCTGATGTTTTCCTTCCCCAGCATACGGACCTGACAGACCACCGATGGCTATATTTGAGCTGCTTGACTACATAGTCAATGAGGTGAGTGTGCCCATTATATGACATCATCCTAACATGAACATACTAGTATACATGGTGATGTTGTGATGCTTTTGCCAGCAATTTGAGCGTTAAATTTGATCCATTCAGTGCTGACTTGACCTTTAAATTTTCAGCCTCCACCAAAGCTGCCTGGGATATTCAGCCCGGAATTTCAAGACTTTGTGAACAAATGGTATGTAATGTTTAGTGACAAACACCAATTGAATGTGCTCATCAGACTATATGCCATCTAGTGATGTCAAACTGCGTTACGATCGTTTGTGTCTCCGTTGCAGTTTGGCTAAGAATCCATCAGAAAGAGCAGACCTGAAACAGTTGATGGTAAGTGTTCATATTTATTCCCCAAATGTTTCTTCACCTCTTTAGCTATCTTACCCACTTTCTGTTTCTTCAGGTGCATTCTTTTATCAAACAGTCCGAGGCAGAGCAGGTGGACTTTGCTGGCTGGTTGTGCAGCACCATTGGACTCAATCAGCCTGTGACACCCACCCACGGTACAGCAATGTGATGCCCCCATATGCCAAGATCCTCTGATGACCGGGTGTGTTATGGATAAAATGTATCGGTTTATTCTAAATGGGTTTAAAAGTTGTGCAATCAATAGTTGTATATTTAGTGTACAAACCTACATGCCAAGTGAAATTAACGATGTATTGAACAAGTCTTTGGGCTACATTGAGGCCTGCCTGAAAAGCCATCTTTTTCTAATGATCAAATGATTTAAATCATGACCAATGCTGCTCAACCTGTGTGCTTGATACTCCTCTCTGCCTTGTGTCTTTAAAAGCGCCAACAGTCTTTGTTAGCTTATGTGAAATAAATAGTCTTGTGAATCAAAATGTTGAATGACAGGTCTGACTCGTGCATTTGAAACAAATGATTTATTAATCACTGAAATCTTGTCTGCTTGTATAGAGATTTATGCCGTGGGTTTGGCAGGTGCTCCTTTCTTTCCAGGCTTCTTCTTGGCCATGATCTACACAGAGAACACACAAGATTTCACAGTCACAATCAGCTATTTAAAGAGGACATATGCTTATTTTCATGTAAATACTTGTATTGTGGGTGTCTACTAGAACATGTTTACATGGTTTATTTTACTCATGCCAGCTGTGCTGCAGCACCTCTTTTCACCTTGTCAGAAACGCTCCATTTGAGCTCCTGCCCCCTCTAACTAGCTTTCTTTGAGGGCGTGCCAAACTAGCCACTAGGCAGGTATTTATGCAAATGTGTTACGTGGTGATGTCACCACATTACAGTAGAAAAGGCGGGACTTCAAGCAAGGTGTTTCAGGCCAATCAGGAGCAGTGTTTCTATGGGGGAGAGTAACTCCCTTTGGCCTGGACTTTGGGAATTATAACTTTGCAGACCTTGCACAAAAACTATATAACACACTAAGGAAAGGGAAAAAGCCCAAAAGCATTATAGCTCCTTTGTAAGCCTACAAGTTTTGCTTCCAGCGCCAACTGTTTAGGTTCTTACCGCATGGTCAAGCTTGAGGACGGCATGACCTCAAGCTTGACCTTAGTATTGGCCTAAGGGTTCACTTTGAGTATCATCCTCAAGTTCTTCAGAAGATTCTTCAGCACTCTGCGGTTGATCTTCTTGCTGTAATGACAATATAAAGTCTTAATAATGTGAACTTCTGCTAAACTACAAGTTTGTAATAAACTTTATGTCGCTCAGGACTTCCATATAATCAGGGTTCAGAAACACGGACCTGAAGTGGGAACATCATCATAGTTGACGAGCTAAAACACATTTAAAAGTGAGCGCCACTTACTTAGGTGTAGGGTTCAGTTGAGCATTATTCTCAAGTTCTTCAGAGGATTCTTCTTCAGCACTCTGCGGTTGATCTTCTTGCTGTAACGACAACATAACGAAGTCTTAATAAAGTGAACTTCTGCTAAACTACAAGTTCATAATAAACTTGGTGTTGCTCAGGACTTCCATATAATCAGGGTTCAGAAACACGGACCTGAAGTGGGAACATCATCATAGTTGAGGAGCTAAAACACGTTTAAAAAGGGAGCGCCACTTACTTAGGTGTAGGGTTCAGTTTGAGCATTATCCTCAAGTTCTGAAGATTCTTCTTCAGCACTGCGGTTGATCTTCTTGCTGTAATGACAATATAAAGTCTTAATAATGTGAACTTCTGCTAAACTACAAGTTCATAATAAACTTTGTGTCGCTCAGGACTTCCATATAATCAGGGTTCAGAAACACGGACCTGAAGTGGGAACATCATCATAGTTGACGAGCAAAAACACATTTGAAAGTGAGCGGTGCTTACTTAGTTGTAGGGTTCAGTTTGAGCATTATTCTCAAGTTCTTCAGCACTCTGCAGTTGATCTTCTTGCTGTAACGACAACATAACAAAGTCTTAATAAAGTGAACTTCTGCTAAACTACAAGTTCATAATAAACTTTGTGTCGCTCAGGACTTCCATATAATCAGGGTTCAGAAACACGGACCTGAAGTGGGAACATCATCATAGTTGACAAGCTAAAACACATTTAAAAGTGAGTGGTGCTTACTTAGGTGTACGAAGTGCTTTCTGGATCTCCTCACTCTTCAGGATCCTGCTCAGGTCTTCTGATCTTGTGCATGGGCAGGCTGCAATAAATAAGGCATTACCAATTTAATTCCTCAAGTTGTAAATTATTAAAACAGTAAACCGACAAGTGATGCTCGAACTCAGAACTTCTTTAAATATCACAGTTTCAAAAACACGGACCACGAAGTGGAAGCTCATCACTGACGTGTTCGACAAGATTTACTCGTGCTAAAGTGTGATTGCTCCTTAAATACTCACTTGTAACCGACCTTCAGGGAAGCAGGTTTACGTCAGGTGCTGTACAGCTCTTCCAGATGCAGAAGCCTTCAACGTGGCCACCTGGGGCGAGCCTCAGGAGGTTCCCTTTGTTCACGTTCTGCAGTGACAGCAAAATCATTTAACACTACACCTACCAGACAAGATCATTATGTCAACCAAAGATATCCACACACACACACACACACAATCTTCTTGAGACTGTCACACACTACAGTGTTGCCAGAGCTTGCTCAGAACTCAAAACACATCAATACCTTGTGACAGCTTAGAGACGGCAGGCTACCGTCACTGTTCACAGGCTCAGACGCAAATTACACCATCATGGCAAGACAAATGTTAAACTGTACTTTAAAGAAGTTCAACAAGTATTGTTTTTGGAGCTTACCTTTGGACATCACCAGTGCAGGAATGGCAGAGGCAGCCACGGCAGCGCAGATGGCATAGCGCTTCTGGGTCATGTTGATTCTGCGGCGCCAGGTTTTGGTGGGGGCAAACATGCGACCTCCACGACACATCTAGACCAAAGTTAAGGAGGGTTGACAACTGAAGTAGCATAAGTACTGAAGTAGCTAAAAACCTGCTCAGACTCAATGTTCGTCAGCCATCTGTGCCAGCATATGACAGTAGGCATCTGTCACTGGTCACAGAGTAAGTCGCAAATTACACCATCACTGCAAGCGTTTTGTTTCAGATTGAGTTTTCACAGAATAATTAAAGAGAAAAAAAAGGGAACGCTTCAATTTTGGTCACAAGGATACATTTCCAAAAGCACCCTGGCCTTAGTTCACGTTCTGCAGTGACAGCAAAATCATTTAACACTCACAGGTTGAATTATCTTATTTAAAAGTCATTTCTAAATGTAGTAATACACTGCATATGAGCGATACATTCATAGGTATTACATATAAATATTAAGATAATGTTCTGATATCCATTTACCTTACAGTAATGAATTCTACATTTGAACAAATGACACACCTGGAATATTTCTGAAGAATTTGGCTATACCTTAGTTGTAGATGATGGTCCTCTGCGTTGGATCCTTCTGCGATTCCTCATTTTACCCGTACTAGCACACATACGCAATTTTTCCATCATACACACCTTTTCTTTTCTTCAAATGCATCCCTTTATCAATCAGTCTGAGGCAGAGCAGGTCGACTTTGCTGGCTGGTTGTGCAGCACCATTGGACTCAATCAGCCTGTGACACCCACCCACAGTGCAGCAATGCAAGGACCCCATATCCCAAGGTCCTCTGATGACCGGGTGTGTTATGGGTAAAATGTGTTTATACAGAGTACTAAATGGTTTCAAAGTTGTGCAATCAATAGTTGTATATTTAATGTACAAACCAACATGCCAAGTGAAGTCTTTGAGCTACATTGAGGCCTGCCTGGAAAGCCATCTTTTTCTAATGATCAAATGATTTAATCATGACCTGTGTGCTTGATATTCCTTTTTCCCGTTGAGTCCTTAAAGCTCCAACAGATTAAAGTCTTTTGTTAGCTTGTGTGAAATAAATAGTCATGTAAAAATGTAAAATTTTAAACAAATGATTTATTAATCACTGAACTCTTGTCTGCTTGTATAGAGATTTACGCCTTGGGTTTGGGTTTGACAGGTGCTCCCTTCTTTCCAGGCTTCTTCTTGGGTTTCAGCATCTTGGCCTTGATCTACGCAGAGAACAAACAAGATTTCAAAGTCACAATCAACAATTTAACTATAATTTTTGCTTCCAGCTTCAACTGTTTAGGTTCTTACCGCAGGATCATGCTTGAGAATGGCATGACGTCTTGCCGTCTTGGCGTAAGGGTTCAGTTTGAGCATTATCCTCAAGTTCTTCAGAGGATTCTTCTTCAGCACTCTGCGGTTGATCTTCTTGCTGTAATGACAAAATAACAAAGTCTTAATAAAGTGAACTTCTGCTAAACTACAAGTTTGTAATAAACTTTGTGTCGCTCAGGACTTCCATATAATCAGGGTTCAGAAACACGGACCTGAAGTGGGAACATCATCATAGTTGACGAACTAAAACACATTTAAAAGTGAGCGGTGCTTACTTAGGTGTATGAAGTGCTTTCTGGATCTCCTCACTCTTCAGGATCCTGCTCAGATCTGTGTTGGTCATCTTGTGCATGGGCAGGCTGCAATATATAAGGCATGAATTGAATTCCTCATGTTGGAAATTATAAAAAATAGTAAACTGTCAAGTCTTTTGATGCTCAAACTCAGAACTTCTTTAAATATCACAGTTTCAAAAACACGGACCTGAAGTGGAAGCTCATCACTGATGTGATCTACAACAGTTTCAATTGTGCCAACATGCGATTGCTTCTTTAATACTCACTTGTATCCGGCCTTCAGGGAAGAAGGTTTACGCCAGGTGCCGTACAGCTCGTCCAGTTTGCGGAAAGCACTCTCAGTCCAGATGCAGAAGCGGCCAACGTGACCACCAGGGGCGAGTCTCAGGAGGTTGAGTTTGTTCACGTTCTGCAGAGTGATGCCTTCAAAAAAGCACAATAATTTAACACCCACAGGTTGAATTAGCTTGTTTTTAAATGGTCATTTACCATTTATGACCAAAGTTTCAGAAACTAAAGGACAGCACATAAGCTATGTCACTTAAGTTTGAAATACCTAAATGTATAGTTCCCATTCAGTGGGTATTAAATATGAAGACTTCTGATATCCATTTACCTAAATAATGAATTCTACATTTGAACAAATTACACACCTGGGATATTTCTGAAGGCTTTGGTGACACCGGCATCCTGGTTGTAGATGATGCATGGTCCTCTGCGTTGGATCCGTCTGCGATTCCTCATCTTACCCTTACCAGCACGCATGCGCTGAGAGGCGTAGACCTGAGAAAACAAAGTTTCTTATTTCAATACACCATTAAAAGAAATGAAACCTAGTAAAGACTTATAAATATACTAAACCTAAGCAGTCATCACAGGCAGAGGAACGGTTATCATTTAATCCTACTGAAAGTAACAACTTCAATCTGAGGTCTCAGCCGGTGCTGCATGTTTTTTTGTTTTCCGATCTTCAGGTGAGTAAACTTGCTCTAGGGATTCCTCACAAATTGAGGAGACTGCATAAAAGAGCTATGATTCCTAAACTCTATACAATGTGGCTATGATCATCTACCATCCTTCAAGCTGAAATCAAGACTAAATTCATGATAATTATGGTTCCATTTCAAATCATTTGTTCCCCAATGGAGTGCCGTGTCCAGCCAATAGAGAAGATGAGAAACATTTAGATTACCTTCTTGATATCATTCCAGGCTTTAAGCTTCTTAAGCAGCAGCACTGCCTCCTTGGTCTTCTTGTAGCCCTCAACTTTGTCTTCAACCACCAGTGGGACCTCAGGGATTTCCTCAATACGGTGTCCTACCAAACAAGATCCATCATGTCAACCAAAGATGTCCACACCCACAATCTTCTTGAGACTGTCACACACTACAGTGTTGCCAGAGCTTGCTCAGAACTCAAAACACATCAATACCTTGTGACAGCTTAGAGACGGCAGGCTACCGTCACTGTTCACAGGCTCAGACGCAAATTACACCATCATGGCAAGACAAATGTTAAACTGTACTTTAAAGAAGTTCAACAAGTATTGTTTTTGGAGCTTACCTTTGGACATCACCAGTGCAGGAATGGCAGAGGCAGCCACGGCAGAGCAGATGGCATAGCGCTTCTGGGTCGTGTTGATTCTGCGGTGCCAGCGGCGCCAGGTTTTGGTGGGGGCAAACATGCGACCTCCACGACACATCTAGACCAAAGTTAAGGAGGGTTGACAACAACTGAAGTAGCACAAGTACTGAAGTAGCTAAAAACCTGCTCAGACTCAATGTTCGTCAGCCATCTGTGCCAGCATATGACAGTAGGCATCTGTCACTGATCACAGAGTAAGTCGCAAATTACACCATCATTGCAAGCGTTTTGTTTCAGATTGAGTTTTCACAGAATTATTTTTTTTTTTAAAAAGAGAAAAAAAGGGAACGCTTCAATTTTGGTCACAAGGATACATTTCCAAAAGCACCCTGGCCAGAGCGGTGTGTACCACCACCTCTCACACGAGGGATACGGGCTACAGCTCTTCCTGTACCCCAGGACTCGGCACTGGTCTGGTGACCTGAAATAAACACAATCACACACTAACATTAAAAAACAATATTCATCTGATTTGTGAAAACATAAGTCACCATCTCAAAATATTTTAAACTATGATGGTCAACATGCCAGTTCAACACAAAATATACACTCACCTGCCAGTTCACTGACTGCATAAGGCTGGCGGCTGTTCTTGCGCATGTTGGTGTGAACGAAATTCACAACATCAGGGCGAATAGGAGCCTTGAACACAGCAGGCATGACCACATTCTTGCCTGAGGATTCTCCTTTCTCGGAGTAAACCGAGATCAGGGGTCGGGCACAGGCCTAGGAAGCAAAGCAAACAACGTTGAGCTTCACAGAAACACATGTTGACTTTGAGAAGGTAATGCTAGATTTGTTGCGACAACGATTTGGAATTGAAACCAATAACTGTATTTTGTGATGATACTGAAACTACTGATCATTTATTTTTTCATTGCATGTATTCTGGAGCTTTATGGCTTTATGATATACATGACTGGCTTTTCACAAAAGTTTCTCATCTGGGAAACTTCTCAAAAGGTGATTGTGGACAACAAAGATGACTTTCTGGTGAATAACTCATTCTTGGAAAATTTTATTTGCACAAATCCAAGTATATGAAAGTGAAATCTAGGTTTAATGTTTCATTCCGAGTTTCTTTCTAACATAAAAGCCCTTAGTCATGAAAAACAAAAATGCATTGAAACTTTTTAGTATAATAGAAGAATATGAATTACAGGTGCAACCCTTAATTTAATTTATTATTATTTTCATGTATAATTTTACATATTTTATGTGTTCTTGTTCTTTATGCACCTTGTCCTTTTACTCTAATGCAATGATCTATAAGCCATGTTGTTTGTAAATTTGAATTTGTTCAATTAAAAAAAAAAAGAAGGTAATGCATACTCTGTAGAAGATGAGTGGCTCTTTTGAGATGATGTAAATTATTTAAAACAACGTGTCATTAAACCAGGCCATCACATCTCCTAGGATGACTGGGCCAACAAACAGCTAACCAACTTTATAACGAGGCTGATGCAACTCGATGCAAATGGTTATGACGTCAAATCAAGTGCACCGTGCACTTAACAGACAATAGCACCGGGGGCTGCTCATTAATAAACAGCAATTAGACAAATTCGCCGAGAAATCTGCGGCTTCTGATCTTAACTTAGCTCCATTATGCTAACGTCACTTAGTAACCAAGTCTACACGTTACACTGTCCACTCATTATAGATGAAGTTCACACTGTTAAGAGCATACTCGAATGCCACAAGTAATATCTACGACATTAATATAGATGCCATCTAAATGAGGGGCATCTAGCTGTTTGTTACAGATCTCTCAGTGAGGCCAGACACACACGTGTCACTGGGTTGATCCAAAATGGCTCCTCGTGTTAGCTTCGTTAGCCGGTAGCACTCCGACTAGCTGCTGTATTAAACCTGAATTTAAGCTTCCCACATACACATAACACGGGTTTATTTAATGAGTACAAACAGCGAGATACATCCCACGTATTATACAGCGTGTTATTAACGACATAAGTGCAATTTCTCACCATTTTCGTTAGTTATCTTACGGCTCGCCGGGATTCACACTCCTCGCTGTATGGCGGCCACAGTAAAAAGGAAGTAAGTGCATCACCCGAAATGTTTTTAAGCATCCGCCTCGACGGATATCACTTCCGCCGACAGATTTCTTTTTCACAATTGTTTTGTTTACTGCAAAAAAAACACGAGTAATAAAATGTGTATGAATGTAACAAACAATTAGCATCTTCAATGAAATTCTCATGGCTAAACAAAACCACTTTAAAGTTAGTTGCTTCAGCTGGGACTATTTCTTTACGCCGTGTTGGCGCAGGATGAATGTAAAGACGGAACTATTTTCTTCGTAACATTTATTTTTTTTAAAAATATTTTTTAATTTGTTTACATTTCCAGTTTATGTTTTTTTGAGATTGTTTATACACTTTTCTGAGTCAATAATTAATTTCTGATTTGTATACGTATACATTTAATAAAAAGTGATGACCTGTGACCTCATGACGGAGTATCAAATTATGTGTCAGTATATACTACAGAAATATTGGCAATATTATTGGCCCTGCAGTGGATAGAGGAGAGGGAAATAAAAAACACCGTTATTGCATCTGACAGTTTTTCAGCACTCACAAGCATAGGATCTGGTAGATCATCAGTCAGAACGGATTTAATTAATGAAATATTTCTCATTATGTATAGGATGGAAATAAAAGGCACAGGTACACGATTCATATGGGTTCCTGCTCATGTTGGTGTGGAAGGAAATGAGCAGGTAGATATTCTGGCCAAACAAACACTAAGAATTAAGAATATAGAATTACAAATTCCATTAAGTAAAGCTGAGGCTAAACCATTCATCAAGAACTATGCACAAAAAGTATGGCAGGAGTACTGGGATGAGCAGGAAACTGGAAGGCATATGTACAATATACAGAAACATGTTGGAGCAGGGAGAAAGGTGGGCTGGAAAAGAAGGGAAGAAAATATCATCACTCGACTAAGAATCGAACATACAGATCTTAATCAAACATTATATCGAATAGGCAAGCACCCAACTGGGAAATGTACACACTGTAACCAGCCAGAAACTGTTGAACACGTACTGATACACTGCAGTAATTACACTATCCAGAGGAATCACCTTTTTCAGACACTAAGGAAGGCAAAACATCACGACTTTTCAGTGTCAGGTCTATTGGGGAATAAAGCAGATAATATATACAGTGAAATTATTCAGTTTTTGAGAAAAACTGATTTAGTTAAAAGAATCTAGAGTTTTCATTATCATTTTTTTTTAATTATTATTTATTTATTTAATTTGTTTTAGTTCTAGTTTGTTTCTGCACAATCTTCTGTTCCACACTCCAGTAGTCCAGATGCTGGCGGTAATGCACCTCTAAGATGGTTTGCCAACCGCCAATAAACACCAAAGAAGAAGAAGAAGACCTCATGACGTCACCGCCCGAGTGAGCGCGCGACAGTCAAAACATCAACAGCAGCAGTCAGAACTGTTACCACAGCAACAACTCTGTTAACTTCTCCTGTGTTGTCTCTATGTTACTGGAGTAAACTACTGGTTCTGCAATGGGCTCCAAGGTGATATCCAGTGCTAAGGAGTTTTATAATATTCTTCGGTGAGTTTAACGTTACTTCCGATGCTTAACGTTACTAATTGTTTAGCGTTAGCTACCTAGGCAGTAACCTTAGATGAGTTGTTAGCCTTTAGCTTAGCTTCATGTTCACCATCTGATTGCTTCATTACCACTAACTAACTAACTAACTACTCATCTCGCCGAAGTTAAGGTTAATGTGTGTCGTTTGATTGAAGGTCTCTTCAAGATGAGGAAAGCAAAGGTCCATGTACATATGAGGTAATTTCATTTTACCTAGAGTAAAATCTGTCTGTAATTTGGTGTGTATATATCTAAACATGTGTTATATAATAATGATGTTGAGCTTGATACAGTATCTGATTGGTTTCAGGAGGACGTCCAAGTGTTAAAGCTGAATGGAGACAGAATCCCTGTGCTGAATATGTACTGTGGCAACCAGCCAGTCTTCATCTGTGAAAAAACTGTGAGTAGC